>NC_068395.1:1173406-1188406 GCF_023724105.1 Carassius gibelio | reverse complement strand
TTCAGAGACTTTACTCTGTGGGTGAACTGCTCCTTCAGCCTCCAGCACTAGTGTTGAACATGAGTGTGTGTGGGTCGTCCTGCAGCGGGGTGTTAATGTGTTCAGTCTGTGGTGCTGAACTGAGATCAGTCTGGTGTGACGGATGAAGCCAGGAGGAGATCGGCCTCCAGTCTTCTTCAGGGAGGTCTCGGTTTCACAAGGCATCTGTTCTGAATCCTGATCCCTCCTCGTCTCGTCTCGTCTCTGACTCGATAACACTTCTCTCCTCCGTCTGTGGGAGGCTAGATATCAAAAACCAGGGAGTCTGAGGAAGCAGCTGTATTATTAACCAGCAATTTCAACCAGAGCCAGTGGCATTCTGGGAAAAAAAGTGCTGGATGAATTCCCTCTGTACTTGGGAGGTTTGTTTTACAAGACTCTAAGGACTTCTAGTCTGAATAAATGTTGTATTAATCAACTATCTTCAAGTGCAAATGGAGATTTAAAAAAAAATGTTCTTCACACTGAAAGGAACCAAAAATAATGGTTCTATGGAATCCCTGTGAAAAGTTTAGAACCAATCCAATCTTCGCTGGAAGTTTGATTGACAGTTGATCTGACCAATCACAGCGGCGAATCTATTTCGTCCAACAAACAAACCAGACAGAGTAGATTAACGTCGCTGGACTTCAACTTGAACTTGTTTCATAACTGTCAATCATTCCCTTGAAATTGTTTATTAATTACGACGTGTATGATGTTTACACCATTATTTGATCCAACAGCATGCCGTATTTTTATATGAACATAAACGAGCTGAAAACACTCCAACTGAAAAACATCTAAGCGTCAAATACACAAAAGATTGGTTTCTTCATCAAATTATAAAAATATGAATGGTGTTATAGTGTTATATTTACACTAAAACAATGGGAAAACTCTTAAGATGACACGTAGAAAGACAAACACGCATCTTAAGCGCTCCGAATAACAGAAGTGGATAAGTACGATTAATTGCGTAATTCTGGCATCCACAATAGTAATGTGATTAATTGTGCATCATTAGTGAGAAAGCACCATTGCTTGTTGTTAACCGCTGTGTTTTGTGGCTCAGGCTCGTGTTTTGGCCACCATCGGCATCACTCGAGGACTCGGAGATCACGACCTGAAGGTTCACGACTCAGACATCGCCATCAAACCATTCCTCTCCTGCTCTCCAGAGGTTTGTCGCTCGTTTACACACATGGCTTAAAAGTAGCATGGCAGTACCATGATTTTTGGACATGCACTATGGTTTTTTTTAACTTGGCTCATGGTGATTTGATGTTGGTTGGATTTTTAAGAACAAGATACCATGGTGTTTGGTCACTGATCATGGTTTTACCATGCTTTTTGGACATGGCACCATGGTATTATCATGGCTTTTGGAACATGCACCGAGAAAATGTCATGTTTTTACCATGGTATTGCTGTATTTTCTAAAGAAGGTACCATGGTATTACTGTGTTTCATGTATCACGGCTGTCAGAATGCAGGTCTGTTCTGCTTATTGAACAAACCATGAATGTTATATAAGCGCAGATCTATTTATATAGTGTCCTGTTCATCACCAGCATTCAATAGAATGGAGTCTAAAAGCCACAGATTTTTCTGCAGTGCTTGTGTTTACGGTGATTTTTACCGTGTCTCTGGCTCTAAGCGCGTTTGATCCCGTCAGAATGAAGATTCCTCCAGTGACACGAGTCGCTGCACTCTGGGATCTTCTGAAGCGCTCTTGATCTTTAATTCACACGCTGTGTAAAGTTCATCCTGGGTTCATCCCGCCGGCTGCAGCTCAGAGACCAGCTTCTTCTGTTTGGGCTTCTCTTTGATCTGATTTTCTTATTCCTCTCCTCCTCCGTGCACTTTTCCCCTGTTATGTGCTTGTGCAACGAGTAGAAAGAAGTATGTCGGCGATGCATGTGGCTGGGCTCCTCATTTCCTGTCTGTTGCGCAAACTGGGTCAGAGGTCGAGGATTGGTCACCGAGTGCAACCAGACACTATCTATCAGATCTATCGATCCATCTATCAGATATTTAGATATTTTTATCTAATTATGTGTGTGTTATACAATATATGTGGTATATATTTCACACAAAAGTATAAATAATTAAATAAATAAAAAACATTATGCATTATGAATTAAATTTAAATTTTGAATAAAATGTATCCACTTTTAAACAATTTTAAATTATTAAATTGTTTTTACAAAATTAAAATAATTTTTGTACTTATTATTATTATTATTATTATTATTATTTATATATCTGTATATCTTTCTAATATATATTTATTATAAAATACATATACTCTAGATATTTATATAATTACTGTAAAAAATAAGACAACTCAATAAAGTATTTGGATACATTGATTAATATTACAATTTAAATATATTTTACTTAATTGAAATATTGAATTACATTTATTATTTTATAAAAACAATTTAGTATTTTAATCATTAATTATTCTATTTAAAAAAATAATTAATTAATTAAATACAAATTATTTAAATGTTAAAAACATTTATTCATTTGTGTAATTATCAATTTTTATATTTTAAATATATATATATATTTATAAATATATATATATATATATATATATATATATATATATATATATATATATATATATATATATATATATATATATATATATATATATATATATATATGTGTGTGTATATATATATATATATATATGTATATATATATGTATATATGTATATGTATTGAAATAATTATTTAGGATATATTGATTAATATTATAATTTAAATCATTATTTTGATAATTTAAAAAAAAAATTGTTTTTTAATTCTCAGTACAGAATTGTTGAGAAAAACATTTTAGTCTTTTTTTTTTCACAGAGAAACATCGCATGGCTTTATGTACTCCTTGTTTCCCCTTTAAACATCAATACTCTCGTCTTAATCATCTGGTGAACTTGCAGGACGGGTGTTGCTCCACACGTCTGTGTTCATGGAGATCAAGAGAAAACCTGATGAAATCGACCCGCGCTCTTTCCGCAGTCACGCTCACTGAGACACGACGTGTGAGCAAGACTCTGTCTGCACGAGATAATGTACCAGAGACAAGAACTAACAGGCTTATGGGATTGAGAGCGTGTTTGGCCGGTCTGTTTTAGGATGAAATTTAGCTTTAAAGAAAAACACCCACCACAGACACTGAAGGTTTTAGTCTGTCAGGACAGATGAACGTATAACGAAAGCAATAAACCATGAGAAGCTGTGCATTACAGCGATTTAAGGCACAGCAGAAGCATTGCAATAAGACATAAATATTTCATGAATAATTTAAAGAAAATAAATAAGCACCATATTCATTATCGCCTAATATAATGTTTTTTTTTTTTTTATTATTAATCTGCAGTTTTTTAACCCTATTTTTACATTTAGATGACTTGTGCTGTTATTTAAAGATACCTAATAAATCTTATATTTCATCGTTCTATTTTATTAATTTTTGTCCTTTTGAATGTTTAATAATTTAGTTATTAGTTTGACTACAGTAGACTACAGTTTTTTTTTTTTTTCTTGCAATGAAAGTAATGCTGACTTGGCATGCATAAATAACAAAAAAAAATAAATACTTAAAGCTACACAACCATTTAAAATCATTTGATGTACTAATCATTGCTGCATTAAAATAGAACTTTATTAACGTGCATGCTCATGTTTGTGCATTATAATATGACTGAAGCATGCTGTGGTTTCTACAGGTGAAGATCTATAACCTCTCTCAGTACGAGCACGGCGCCGATGATGTCATGATCCTGGCTACAGATGGACTCTGGGATGTGCTGTCCAATCAGGAAGTGGCAGAGGCGGTATCTGGTTTTCTTGGAAACTGTGACCCTGATGACCAGCACAGGCAGGTTCCTCAGTGTTGGTTGAGCATCAACCATCTACTCATGATGGGTTGTTCTGGGCAGCGTACAAGAGAATGGGATTTTGCTTTTGATATGAGATGGTGAAGTTGGAAACCAAAGTGGTTTTCTAAGCGAAAAACCATTTTGGGTCCTTAAAGAACTTTTCATTGATCAGTTTTTAAAATAACCTTTCCATGTTTGTTAAATGTTCATCATGGAACCATCAATTCCAATAAAGAAACTTACTTTCAAGAACCATTACCAATGATCAAGACACATAAAAGACACCAATATATATTTTTCTTCTTTCTCCAAAAATGCCATCATTTATTCACCCTTACATCGTTCCAAACCTGTATGACTTCTTTCTTCTGACGTTTTGCAAAACAGAAAGCCATAGGGTTTTGGAACGACCTGAAGGTGGGTTAGATCTTCAAGTTTGGGTGAACTGCCTTTAACTTTTAAGTTATGGAGGGATGAATCTCTCTATAAAATTATCCGCTGAATGGCATCTCTGTTGTTTTTCAGGTACACAATGGCAGCTCAAGACCTGGTGATGAAGGCTAGAGGTGTCCTGAGGGACCGAGGCTGGAGAATCGCCGGAGACCGACTCGGCTCTGGAGATGACATCTCAGTCTTCATAATTCCCCTAATGCACGGCAATAAACAGCCTCCGCCAAGCTGACCAATCAGAATGCAGGGCGCCAACCGAGTCGGAACAAATCCGTCTCTGACCCAAAATTCTGATGCTCAGACCGCGTCCTGCTGGAGTTTATGGAACCCGCTGTGCGTTTGAACTCATTTACAATACGAACACTTGCTTTTAAGACTTAGAAGTCGACAACTGCTGACTTTGAAGACCCACGTCAGTGTTCCCTACCTCCGCGTGGGATGAGTATATAAGTTATAACTTTGCACAATGACTAAAGGTGGGTCCGGTTCTTTGAAGTTCTCCATGGACAGATGCACTCCATCCGCAGTTTGTTTATCCGCACTCATCTGGCAGCTAGGCGGAACCAACCGCGTTTTGTTTTTCTTCTCAGGATATTAATTTATCCTCTGAATGTTTAGTTTGCGGTTTTCTTTTTTGCATTCCCTGAAAAAAAAAAAATATATATCAAAGCCATTCTGGCTGTTATTTGTACATTTTTTTCCAATGACTCCAAGTTACTGTAAGTGAAATTTTTTTTTTTTTTCTCCTGCGCTCTGTAAATTGGCGATTGGTACGATCTGATCTTCCATTAATCACGGTAAGGTCTTTAGGATGACACATTTTTAAGGAACAATAAATCATGTGTCCGACAAAGAAGTCTTATGTATGCTGGCCATTCCCTTTGATTTCTATATACACTGTTGTGAATTAACACCTACCTGCAATCTGTTCTCCAGGGCTCCTGTGTGGAGGTTTGGTGAGGTCTGATTTACGATACATCATGTTCACAGTGGAACCTTCCTCTTCTACAGCACAAACCTGCTGTGAGCATTTCGTACACACACACACACACACACACACACACTCCCCAAGAGAGTGGCCATCTGGTCAGCACAACCTGAGTGTGACCAAAACAAGACTAATTTGGCCAGAGATTCTGTGTGTGTGTGTGTGTGTGTGTGTGGACTGCTCTCTAACACACTTTAGCACAGTGGTTTGTGTGGGTGGATGGCACTGCAAGGGCATCACATGCTTACTAAAGGAGCTTTCTGGGAATTGCACACACATGCACTGCAAAAATGATTCATAAACTGCTTATGTGGCTCCATTAATGCTGGCCCTCAGATTTTAATTAAAAAAAAAACTAATTGAAGATATTTCACTACAATCTTTCTGAAATAACAGTAATAAACACGTTTTCCCAAATGATGTACTCTATATGTAAAAAATAAAATAAAACAAGATATAGAGAATAAAGATATAATTCACACCAAATTGAACATTTTGTCATTATTTATTTGACTTCAATATGTTATTCGTTGAAAATATTCCCACCGCGCCCTACAAATCTCCTTCGCGCTTCTGAAAATTCAAACATTTGGCGCGAATAAAACAACTGCGTGAAGGATAGGCAGACCTTGATCGCTGAATCATATTAAAGAGCACCTATCATGGTATTTAGAAATTTACCTTTCATGTAGTGTTTAACATAAATCTAAGTGAACAAAAACATCCTGTAAAGTTTGAAATATGACAGTTCACCGTATATAAAGTTATTGTTTTTTAAAAGTAAGAGTCGATTCTGAGTCATTTTTATGAATCGTTAGAAGACCGAAGCTTTTTTCTCAGACTAGATGACGTCAACTTGTCAAGTTATTTGAATTCGACACGCCCACTTATCGCGCGCCAAGACGCCAGTGAAAACTAGAAAACAACATGGCGACGAGACGCTGTGTTCTGAAGTGCGACTCAAAAGCAAACTTGTTTAATCTGCCCAAGGTCAAGGATAAGCATTTGAAGACTAAGTGGCTTCAATTCATATATACAACTGTACCACAGAAGTATAGTCCGAGCCTTGTGCTTTGTTCACGCCATTTTGAAGACGATTGCTTTACAAACTTAAATGCAATCAAACTTGGATTCGCGAGCCGGCTGATATTGAAGGAAGGTTCAGTGTATTTGCATCAGCTTCCTCCTCCGTATCACAACCTGTAAGTGTTATTAATAATTGCTGCTTTTATGTTTTATGTAGCATGCTTAATAATTGTTGGGTTTGTTGTGTAAGCACCGTTTAGCTTCTAGGTCTTCAATGACAATTGTATTGAGATAATGTGAATTGTTTGTCGTTGTTTTCGGAGTTTTCTTTAAGAATAGAGTCATACCTCGTAGTAACGTAATGTTACTGCATTTTTTTTCGTTTTTTGGTAAAAACGTTATGTTTATGCATCGAGTTAACGCAAACAAAGACTGATTGTGCTTTTACAATATGAACTCTGGGTTGTACTCGCTAACGTCACGTAAAGGCGGGGTTTTGAAAAGTGAATCACTAAACGAGAATCGCTGTCAAAACAGGTAAAAATAAATGCATATTATAAGAAAACCAAAGTCTTTTTTTGTCATTACATGCATGCAAAACTGTTGTTGGGGATTTCTAAAACAATATTTGGAACATTTTAAATGCCATAATAGGTGATCTTTAAACACTGAAACAGCTTTTTATTATTATTATTATTATTTATTGTTTGTAGCTAAATTTAAATGTAATCTTAAGACTAACAGTAGTAGCGTCCATCTATTCATTATTTTTTGGTAACTGATAAACGTCTAGTTAAAGAAAAAAAAAAGTACTGGTTTGGAACGATGTTAGGTAAGTGCATGATTTTCATTTTTGGATTGAACTTGCCCTTTAAGATATCACACGGAGTTAAAAATCAAATATTTGGCAAATTGATGGATTAACCACCAGCCAGCAGATGAGATAATATTCCCAGCAGAGAGAGTTTGATAGACCATGTACCGATTTAATCTTATGCAGTTGATTCGAACCTGGGTTCAGACATGAACATCTATAAAACACACTTGAGATTTTGAACATGACGTGCGTTTCATCTCTGGGTCGTGAACTTGGTTGGAAGAGAAACACTCTTAATGATCCTCTTGGAGTTACATGAAAGGCTTCCAGCCTACGTATTGCAGGAATGACGTCAGCACATTATTGCATACTTCCGCTATAAAACCCAGTTAACTTTGACCACCACCTACAACATTTATCCTACACCAGATCAATAAAATGCAGAGTAAATAAGATGTTAAAATGAAATATACCAACATTAAGATAAGTCTGTTTGTCCTCTCGTTAATATTATTGCATAATATATTGGCACATGAAACTGGAATGGATTTAGATCAAGTAAATACATGTTCATTTATTTATATTGTTCACCCACACACTCATATTTCCAAGTCTTAGGTTTAATGGAAGTCTTCAGGGTTAAATGAGGCTAAACCCTTTTATGACATCAGATCACGTCACTCCATATCCCACATATACATTAGCTGAACTTGTTCTACAACGGTTTAATGTAATTACCGAAGTACATAACATATACATTTTTCACGCACGTGCTTTGGTCGTGTCCAAACCAGGCCAGGTAAAGTCGTTTATTGCCACGTGACGTCACGATCGACGATTCTACCGTAGTGGGCAGAAGAAGCCACGTCACAGCTCTCCTCATAGCAACAGTAGTACTACTTGCATTTATTAGCCCTCCCAAGGGCAAAACCAAGTATCTTTTAAAATTAATAACCCTAACGTTATCCGTCGTGCTCTGCCCCCCCCCCCATTTTTTTTAAAAAATAAATAAATAATACTTGAGAAACCTGGAACACATGGCCAATCACCACGAATTTACAATTCAGCATCCGGGATAGTGGCTAGAAAGAACAGATCATTAAAACACAGAAACGTGTTCCACAGTATTTTATTGAATTTAAATCAGACCTACCATTGATCATACATTTATTCAACTCTCAGAACAATTCTAGCATACACAACTGGAACTACCGCACTCATATATACATGCATATCTCATAAAACATCATATTTCCTCAGAAGATGTGGATTCCGAAGCGAATTCCAGTTTGGGAAGAGTGTAACCAGCACTGGCAAGGGAGTAGCTTGCGCAGTCATCTCCAGAACGGGCAATGTCACATCCCAACAACAGCACAAACTACTACCTCAGCCAGTACACGGATAAATCCCTCTCGGAGCTCGTGGAAACGGAGCGGATTCGCATCAGTGTGAACAGAATTCCAAGAATTCGCGCCGAGCGTTCCAGAGCGCGCGAAGACTCCGAGCTGAATGGTCGTAGTACTCGTGAGCGGGCTACACTCCCTTCAGCTGCTCCGCCATTGGCTGGAAGCGCAGCCAATGTGGTGTCAGAGGGACACCGCCTACGACACTCACACCCCCGAGTGAGGCCACGCCCCCCGCAGTCTTCAGCCAATGGCGCTGTACTGAGTCCACGCGAGACTTTTATCACGTGATCTTGAATGAGCTGGTTTTACAGTAGAGAGGCTTCGCGTTCTTATACAGTACAAGTTAACAAATTAGGTGTTTCATACGAGCTTGATGTTGATGATAAAAACATAATCAAATAAAAATACTACATAAAACAGATAGTTCTCCTACTGGATTGATTGGTTAATACAGGCTGTGTCCAAAAACAGAAAAAAACCTTAGCATAGCTGTAGAAATTAACATGACAGTTTCAAATATTGAGAATGCAACTGTACTCTGCGTAACATTTTTTAGGAACCTGATCTATTATATCATGATTCTTTGATGAATAAAAAGTTAAAAGAATAGCATTTATTCAAAGTTTGTAACAATGTGCACTACCATTTAAAAGTTTAGGGAAAGTTTTTTTATTATTATATATTTTTAAAATAAATTATTTTATTTATCAAGAATGTGATAAATTTATAAAAATACTTTTAAGAATAATAAAGACTATTTTTTGAAAATATTTAAATATTAAATAAACACTGTTCTTTTTAACTTTATCAAAGAATCCTGAAAAAAGTATCAGAGGTTCCCAAAAAACAAATATTAAGCAGCAAAACGGTTTCCAATATCGATAATAAATCAGTATATTATTCAAGATTTCTGAAGATCATGTGACACTGAAGACTGCAGTAATGATGTTGAAAATACAGCTTTGATCACAGAAATATATTACACTTTAACAGAGACTCACACAGAAAACAGATGTTTAAATTGTAATAATATTTTACAATATTACTGCTTTTTGGCAGCCTTGATGAACAGACTTCTGTGTGTGTGTGTGTCTACATATGAAATATATATATGAAATATGGTTTATGAATAACCAGAGGATCGATACAGCTGATGTTCACAGAACTGTACCTTTTATTATTGTACATGCCCTTCTCAATGCTACTAACGATGACAGGGAATGTTACAGTATAATCTTGCATAAAATCCATTGCTGTTAAGAAAATTTCACACAAATTATGACTTTTCGTTCTTTTAAAAAAAAAAAAAAAGATTTTTGGATTAAATTTTTTAATCCAAATAGGTCATTATTAATTAAATCTTTAACACCATCACCAAACACTTTACATTAACTCCTTGAGAACCAAAAACCCATAAAAACAACAAACACTGCAAATTTAACATAACTGTTAATACATGGTTAAAGTCGGCCAATCAGAGTCTACCATCAGCTCATATTAGAAAAGGCTTCGGAGGTTGTGATTTGGAGCTGTCAATCAACCGTCCTTACGCACAGCGTATGAAACAGTCACATTCATGTTTGCGGTGGAATAAAAACATTCAGTCACGATTCGCCGTTCTGCACTTTGGAGACAGGCACTTGCATGAAGTCTTTAAAGGGCCCCAGGGCCTCTTAGAGGGCGGAGCTTACTTCAGGAGACGAGCAGGTGATGCACTCCACAAGCGTCGGGTAGAGCGCGATCACCTGAGCCCACACGCTCCCATTCACTGACCCCGGACAGGAAGAGAAGGAGAGGAATGAGCAAAAACAAGAATGCAAAACGTTGAACCTGTCAATGATATCTAGGTAGGTAACAGAATACTTCACCGTCTTGACGCATATATTTCATGTGAATGTAGAAGTCCGTCATGATTGCTTTCTAAATAATGCTGAAAGACAAACCCGTCTCACTGTTCTCTGGTTGAGTCTTCTTCAGGGAATCCATGAGAGTGCTGAGGGCTTTTAACACCAAGATGATCTCAGTCACTTGTTGCCTTGATGATAAAAATACTAAATGGTGAGAAACACTTGGAATCGAGTTCTGTGCGCTTAAAAACAGACTGGAAATACAGTGAGTGTCTAGATCATATTTCATCCCTAAAAAAAAAAAAAAAAAGTATTTGCTTAATAATTTGAAGCCTATTGTTAGATTTATTTTTTTCTTCATAATTTAAATTCTCATTGTATTATAATGCATTATATTAATATTAATTATTTACAAGGCATAACCACATTTTTTTTGTAACAAAAATCACAATTATTGTCATGCAAAAATGTATATATTTTAAAATTTGAACGTGTTATATATATATATATATATATATATATATATATATATATATATATATATATATATATATATATATATATCACACATACAGTATATATCTTGAACATTTTACATGTATATGCATTACGATATTTATATTCTTATATGTAAATGTATTTAATATATAAACATTACATATTTTTCTTAATATGCATGCATTGCTTGTATCAATATATACTTAATAAATATACACAGTACACACACACATATTAATAGTAATCAATAGTTTGACAGCACTAATTTACACAGATAAGGGTGTAAATATTAAAAATAATGAAAAATAATTTAAGTGTGTTTTAGGGAGCTGAAAACCATGATTGTGCTATCCTCAGACCTGGGCAGCAGTCTCTGGTCCTCCACGTATCTCTGGAGCACGTCCTGCGCCCGCTGCAGCAGCGCAGACAGAGCCATGCATGAGATGAAGCCCTCCTGCGACATCGACTCCTTACTACTGAAGGAGAACTGCAGGAGCGTCTCGAAACACGCCTTGGAGAACTCCTCCCGCATACAGATGTCCATTTCAGCTTCTGTCCGGGAACAGAAGAGACTCAGTCTCATTTTTTGAGTGAGTACTTGACAAAATCATCTTCTACTGCTTTAAGAACAGTGTGCATCAGATGAAGATGGTTGTTTTTTTTTCCCTTTGTTTGTGCTCTGTACCTGTGAATGATGATGACTGGGAGTGAATCGATCCTTTATTGAGCAAGCTCATGATACCAGCGACGAACTCTTTGGGTATGAAATTGGCAAATGGTAAAATCCCTGTGCTGATCAACTGCACCACCTAGAGGGGAAAATACAACAATATATCTTAAAAAATAAAATAAAAGTGTGTATATATATATATATATATATATATGGGACACAAATAAAATATTCTGAATAATATATGTAACAAATAAACAGCAATCCTTTATTACTAGAATTAAAATTATTTTATTTTCACAAAAATATTTTAATGTGTACAATAGTTGAAATATATTATATGTATGTGTGTGTGTGTGTGTATTTATGTATGTATACATGTATGTGTGTGTATATATATGTATACATATCTATGTATGTATATATGTGTGTGTGTGTATATTTATATATGTGTGTGTATGTATATGTATGTGTATATGTATGTGTACGTGTGTATGTGTATGTATGTATGTATGTGTATATATGTGTATGTGTGTATGTATGTGTATGTATGCATGCATGTGTGTTTGTATGTATGTATGTATGTATGTGTGTGCAGTGACTTTATGATTTTGAGATGCATCTTATCACACTGAGGACATTTGAGGGACTCAAACACAACTATTTAAAAAGATTCAAACATTCACTGATGCTCCAGAAGGAAACAAGATGCATTAAGAGCTGGGGGGGTGAAAACTTTTGAACACGATGAAGATGGCCAAATTTTTCTTATTTTGTTGAAATATAATTGTTTTCCATTTAGTATTTGTGTGTATGCATGTTTATGTATGTGTGTGTGTATATGTATATGCGTGTATGTATGTGTATGTTTATGTATGTATGCATGTATGTGTGTGTATGTATGTGTGTGTGTGTATGTGTATATGCGTGTATGTTTATGTATGTATGCATGTATGTGTGTGTATGCATGTGTATGTATGTGCATGTATATGTGTGTATGTATGTGTATGTATGTGTGTGTGTGTGTGTGTGTGTGTGTATATGCATGTATGCGTATGTATGTGTGTATATAAATATATATATATATATATATATATATATATATATATATATATATAAATATATATAAATAATATATATACATACATACACACACATACATACATGCATATATACCCACACAAACACAATGTGTGTATTTGTGTATTTATGTATGTGTGTATATGCATATATGTATGTGTGTGTGTGTATGTGTATGTATGTGTGAGTGTGTGTGTATATATATATATATATATATATATATATATATATATATATATATATATATGTAGGTGTGTGTCTGTTTATGTATGCATGTATCTGTGTATGTGTATGTATGTGTGTGTATGCATGTATTTTTGTGTGTGTGTATATGTGTATATATGTATGTGTGTGTATGTATGGATGTATGTGTGTGTATGCATGTATTTGTGTGTGTGTGTATATGTATGTTTTTATATATGTATGCATATGTATGTGTGTGTGTATGTGTATGTATATAAATGTGTATGTATATTTGTATGTATGTATATGTATATATGTATGTGTGTATTTATGTATGTATGTATATGTGTGTATGCATGTATATGTATGTATGTGTGTGTATGCACGTATGTATGTGTGTGTGTGTGTGTATGTATGTATATATGTATGTATGTGTGTGTGTGTATGTGTATGTATATAAATGTGTATGTATATTTGTATGTGTGTATATATGTATGTATGTGTATATATGTGTGTATGCATGTATATGTAAGTATGTATGTGTGTATGCATGTATGTGTGTATGTATATGTGTGTGTATATGTATGTATGCATGTATGTGTATGTTTATGTGTGTGTGTGTATGTATGCATGTGTGTATGTATGTATGTATGTTACGGGCGCACGGACACCACCCTTAACAAAGGAGAGACGCACACAGATCAGCTTGTTTCAAAGGTAGGGGTATGTTTGTTTTAATAGAAAAGTTAACAAATGAAAGATATGGTAACACAAAAACAACTACAAATGTATATGTGTGTATATGTATATGCGTATGTGTATGTATGTGTGTGTATGCATGTATATGTATGTATGTGTATGTGTGTGTATATATGTATGCATGTGTATTTGTGTATGTATGTGTATATATGTGTGTATGCATGTATATGTAAGTATGTGTATGTATGCGTGTATATATATGTATATGTATGTGTGTGTATGCATGTATATATGTATGTGTGTGTGTGTGTGTGTGTATGTATGTGTGTGTGTGTGTGTTATGTATGTGTGTGTGTGTTTATGTATGTATGTGTGTGTATATGTATATGCGTGTATGTATATTTGTGTGTATGCATTTTTATGTATGTGTGTGTGTATATGTATATGCGTGTATGTATGTGTATGTTTATGTATGTATGCATGTATGTGTGTGTATGTATGTGTATGTGTATGTATGTGTGTGTGTGTATGTGTATATGCGTGTATGTTTATGTATGTATGCATGTATGTGTGTGTATGCATGTATATGTATGTGTGTATGTATGTGCATGTATATGTGTGTATGTATGTGTGTGTATGCATATGTATGTGTGTGTGTGTGTGTATATGCATGTATGCGTATGTATGTGTGTATATAAATATATATATATATATATAAATATTAGTGCTGTCAAAATTAGCGCGTTAACGCATTCGATTAATTTGAAATATTTAACGCGTTAAAAAAAAATAACGCAATTAACGCGGTTGCAGTTTTTTTTATTTCCAGTTGTGGTCTATGTGTGTTCAACGTGCAAAGAAATATGGATAAGACCAAGGAAGGACTTTTAGACGGAAAGTTTCAGTTTAAAATTCTGCCGGATTACTCTTCAGTCTGCCACAAGAGCTCATGAACTCAAATGTCATTGTTTAAAAAAAAAAAAAAAACAATGACTGTAACAGTGCGTAAATCAGACCTATCTGTAACGCTAACGTTAATAAGCTTAAACGAAAATAACGAAATAATTGTGTAGCGGAGTATTTTTTGTACACAGTGCCGCGAACTGTCAATCACCCCTGTACGCGTGCATCACTGTCCTCCTCAGCTGCAGCAACTTGCGCTCTCTCTCTTCATCAAGCTTTAAAACAAAAAGGGGACAAAAAGATCATATTGTCTTTGTGCATAGGCTATAGATTAATTAGATAAATGAATATCTAAATTTGTGCCTTGCCGTCTACGGTATTTTTTTAGAACTTAGAAAAAAGATGCTGCAGCCAATGAACCGCCAGCGGGGGCTGCAGGACGACTCAACCTCCGCAGACAGTTTTTAATGTTTATCAGACAATAAATACTCAAGATTTTGCTTTAGTATAACTCACAAC
>NC_068395.1:1163406-1165906 GCF_023724105.1 Carassius gibelio | reverse complement strand
ACGTGCATACACACACATACATACTTACATATACATGCATACACACATATATACACATACATACATAAATACACATACACACGTATAAATGCATACACACATACATATATACATACATACAAATATACATACACATTTATATACATACAGCTACACACACACATACATATGCATACATATACACATATGTACACATACATACATATACATGCATACACACATATACATACATACATACATAAACATACACACATACTAATATACATACACATTCATATACATACACACACACATACATATGCATACATACATACATATATAAATACACACAAATATACATACACACACACACACACACACACATACCTGCATACATAAACATACACATACATGCATACATACATAAACATACATATACACACACATACATATACATACATACGTGCATACACACACATACATACTTACATATACATGCATACACACATATATACACATACATACATAAATACACACATATAAATGCATACACACATACATATATACATATACATACATACAAATATACATACACATTTATATACATACACATACACACACACATACATATGCTACACACACACATACATATGCATACATACATACATACACACACACACACACACACACATACATAAACATACACATACATGCATACATACATAAACATACATATACACACACATACATGCATACATATACATACACACATACATACATACGTGCATACACACACATACACTTACATATACATCCATACACACATATACATACATACATACATATACATGCATACACACATACTAATATACATACACATTCATATACATACACATGCATACATACATACATATATACATACATACACACAAATATACATACACACACACACACACACATGCATACATACATAAACATACATATACACACACATACATACATACATACGTGCATACACACACATACATACTTACATATACATGCATACACACACATACATACTTACATATACATGCATACACACATATATACACATACATACATAAATACACACACACATATAAATGCATACACACATACATATATACATATACATACATACAAATATACATACACATTTATATACATACACATACACACACATACATATGCTACACACACACATACATACGTGCATACACACACATACTTACATATACATGCATACACACATAAATACACATACACACGTATAAATGCATACACACATACATATATACATACATACAAATATACATACACATTTATATACATACAGCTACACACACACATACATATGCATACATATATACATACATATATATACACACACATACATATACATACATACACATACACACACACACACATATATGCATACATAAACATACATATACACACACATACATGCATACATATACATACACACACATACATGCACACATATACATACATACATACACACACACACACATACGCATATACATATATACACATACATACACACACACACAAATACATGCATACACACACATACATGCACATATATACACAGATACATATACATACATACATACACACACAGATATATACGCTCTGTTTGATCCTAATCATGTGTTTGAACGCAGTGTCCCTTCTCCTAATTACAGATGATCCACACCTGTGCGGAGCCCTATAAAGAGCTGCTGATACCACACCTGAGTGCGTACACAGAGAGCTGGAGAACAGAGCCGATGCACTGCCGTGCTGTTTAACTTTATAGGGATTGCTGTCCACCCAGTTGTAGAAAACGTTCCATTTTTGTAGTTGTTTTTTTTTTTTGTGTTACCATATCTTTCATTTGTTAACTTTTCTATTAAAACAAACATACCCCTACCTTTGACACAAGCTGATCTGTGTGCGTCTCTCCTTGATGTTAAGGGTGGTGTCCGTGCGCCCGTAACAATACACACACATGTACACATACATACATACAAGCATATACATACACACACATACATATACACACATATACATACATGCATACATACACACATACATATACATACATGCACGTATATACATACACATACATATACATACATACACACAAATATACATACACATATACATACACATATATATATATATACATACATACATACAGACATCTACATGCATACATATACATGCACACACATACATACACACACATACATGCACACATATACATACATACACACATATACATACATACATACACACACAAATACATGCATACACACAGATACATGCATATGTAACGGAGGCCAGTGAGTAGTGCTGTGCAGGTAAACCTCACTCCCCGATCTCAAGAGACGCATTAGCGACAGACGCTAGTGGCTGTAGCCATTTAGCCTCCTTGTTAGTGTGTCCGCCTCTCATGCCGGAAGACCCGGGTTCGAGCCCCGCTCAGAGCGAGTGC
>NC_068395.1:1060906-1148406 GCF_023724105.1 Carassius gibelio | reverse complement strand
TGTATATGTATGTGTGTATGTATGTATATGTGTATGTATCTGTGTATGTATGTATGTATGTATGCATATGTATGTATGCATGCATGCATGCATGTATGCATGTATATGTGTATATGTGTGTGTATATGTGTGTATGTATGTATGTATGTATGTATGTATGCATATGTATGTATGTATGCATGCATTCATGCATGTATATGTGTGTATGTATGTATATGTGTATATATGCGTGTATGTGTATGCATATGTATGTATGTATGTATGCATGCATGCATTCATGCATGTGTATGCATGTATGTGTGTATGTATATATATGTATTTATGTGTATGTATGTGTGTGTGTGTATTTATGTGTATGTATGTATATATATGTATTTATGTGTATGTATGTGTGTGTGTGTATTTATGTGAATGTATGTATATGTATGTGTGTATGTATGTATATGTGTGTGTATGTATGTATATGTGTATGTATGTATGTATGCATGTATTTATGTATGTATATGTATGTGTGTGTGTATGTATGTATGTGTATATGTGCATGTATGTATGCATATGTATGTATGTATTTGTGTGTATTAGGGATGCACCGGTTGACCGGCCATAAATCGGAACCGGACGGTTTTTTCTTAAAATACGCGATCGGCAATCGGCCGGTTTTTGTTCTTTTTCCGGCCGATTTTACCGGAAGTGCGCTCGCGTGCACAGACTACATTGTAATCGTTCGCTATGTCATTTGTATGGAAGTATTTCGAAATCTGTGCGCAGGGCACAGGCAGCCGATCAGTACTGGAAGTGCAGAGCTACATGTCTGAGGCACAGATAGCAGGAAGCGATCAACAGCTGGTGTACTGGCCTTTTACTGTCTATGGTACTGGCGCACCAATAAGAGCCTTTCCTGCGCACTGAAGCTGCACGAGCCCATACTGTACCGGTCTGCGCCCTGAACATGCGTGGACCGTGAAGAGAAGTTCAGCTCAACTTCTCACGTGTTGGATGCGAAACGAAACGTACTAAACTGTGACATAACTGAAATGTTTTTTTTTTTTTTATTATTAGAACTTGCATACACGTTTGAAAATCCAGAAATAAACGTCAGTTCTTCATTAGGATGATTATTTTTATTTTACCTTAAAATTGCATAGACTTTATTTGATTTAAAAATCACCTGCTGTAGCACACTGACAAAAAGGGTTTCATTCATCCAATTAAAACATTTTAGGGTAATTCACATCTATATTTTTTTAGTTGAGACAATAAGTTATTTATTTTTCATTGGCTCAAGTAAAAAAATCTAGATGTGAATCATTACCCTAATTTTGTTTTGTTTTTTATTGGATGAATGAAACACTTTGCATCTTTGTTTTATTCGCACAAACATTATTTGATTTTAACATTTTGGAAAATATATTTATATAGCATACTTTTATTTAGTCTCACTGGTAAAGACCTTTTTTTTTTTTTTTAAAACCAAATTTAAAAACTAAAATACTGAATGCTGATTAATAAACATGTTATTGAATGTGTGTTGATTGTGTTGTTTGGATTGTAGAACTATGCAGTTATTGCCTTTAATTTCACATGGTCACAGTTAATCTTTTAATTTAAGGCCAGTTCAATGTAGTTTCAACCCAATTCAAAAACAAAAGCTAAATGCTGATGTCTGTACCATCTATGTTTGTATTGAATGTAGGCTACTTACTATGCAGTTACTGCTGTTAATTTCAGATGGTTACAGTTATTGTTTTCAATAGCCAAAAGCAAGTTTGGCCTATTAAATACCAAATATCTTGTTTATGCACACTTTCCTTCTTTCTTGTTTGTTGCTCTAAAGAGAGAAAAAAAAAGAAAAAAAAAAACGGAAATCGGTATCGGAATCGGCCATGAAAAATCATGATCGGTGCATCCCTAGTGTGTAAGTATGTATGTATATTTATATGTGTGTATGTATGTGTGTGTATGTATGCGTGTATGTGTGTATGCATGTGTTTGTGTATATATATATATATATATATATATATATATATACACACACACACACACACACACACACACATATATATATATATACACACACACACAAACACACATATACATATATATATAAATATACACACACACATATACATATACATATATACACACACACACACACATACATATACACACACACACACACACACACACATATATATATACACACACACAAATACACACAACACACACATATACATATATACACACACACACACACATACATATATACACACACACACACACACACACCCACACACACACACATATATATATATACACACACATATATACACACACACAAACACACACACACATATATACACACAACACACTCATATACTGTACACACACACCGTGTATATATATATATATATACACACACACACATATACAGTATTGTTCAAAATAATAGCAGTACAATGTGACTAACCAGAATAATCAAGGTTTTTCGTATATTTTTTTATTGCTACGTGGCAAACAAGTTACCAGTAGGTTCAGTAGATTCTCAGAAAACAAATGAGACCCAGCATTCATGATATGCACGCTCTTAAGGCTGTGCAATTGGGCAATTAGTTGAATTAGTTGAAAGGGGTGTGTTCAAAAAAATAGCAGTGTGGCATTCAATCACTGAGGTCATCAATTTTGTGAAGAAACAGGTGTGAATCAGGTGGCCCCTATTTAAGGATGAAGCCAACACTTGTTGAACATGCATTTGAAAGCTGAGGAAAATGGGTCGTTCAAGACATTGTTCAGAAGAACAGCGTACTTTGATTAAAAAGTTGATTAGAGAGGGGAAAACCTATAAAGAGGTGCAAAAAATGATAGGCTGTTCAGCTAAAATGATCTCCAATGCCTTAAAATGGAGAGCAAAACCAGAGAGACGTGGAAGAAAACGGAAGACAACCATCAAAATGGATAGAAGAATAACCAGAATGGCAAAGGCTCAGCCAATGATCACCTCCAGGATGATCAAAGACAGTCTGGAGTTACCTGTAAGTACTGTGACAGTTAGAAGACGTCTGTGTGAAGCTAATCTATTTTCAAGAATCCCCCGCAAAGTCCCTCTGTTAAAAAAAAGGCATGTGCAGAAGAGGTTACAATTTGCCAAAGAACACATCAACTGGCCTAAAGAGAAATGGAGGAACATTTTGTGGACTGATGAGAGTAAAATTGTTCTTTTTGGGTCCAAGGGCCACAGGCAGTTTGTGAGACGACCCCCAAACTCTGAATTCAAGCCACAGTACACAGTGAAGACAGTGAAGCATGGAGGTGCAAGCATCATGATATGGGCATGTTTCTCCTACTATGGTGTTGGGCCTATTTATCGCATACCAGGGATCATGGATCAGTTTGCATATGTTAAAATACTTGAAGAGGTCATGTTGCCCTATGCTGAAGAGGACATGCCCTTGAAATGGTTGTTTCAACAAGACAATGACCCAAAACACACTAGTAAACGGGCAAAGTCTTGGTTCCAAACCAACAAAATTAATGTTATGGAGTGGCCAGCCCAATCTCCAGACCTTAATCCAATTGAGAACTTGTGGGGTGATATCAAAAATGCTGTTTCTGAAGCAAAACCAAGAAATGTGAATGAATTGTGGAATGTTGTTAAAGAATCATGGAGTGGAATAACAGCTGAGAGGTGCCACAAGTTGGTTGACTCCATGCCACACAGATGTCAAGCAGTTTTAAAAAACTGTGGTCATACAACTAAATATTAGTTTAGTGATTCACAGGATTGCTAAATCCCAGAAAAAAAAATGTTTGTACAAAATAGTTTTGAGTTTGTACAGTCAAAGGTAGACACTGCTATTTTTTTGAACACACCCCTTTCAACTAATTGCCCAATTGCACAGCCTTAAGAGCGTGCATATCATGAATGCTGGGTCTTGTTTGTTTTCTGAGAATCTACTGAACCTACTGGTAACTTGTTTGCCACGTAGCAATAAAAAATATACTAAAAACCTTGATTATTCTGGTTAGTCACATTGTACTGCTATTATTTTGAACAATACTGTAACAGTATGAGGAGCGAAGTTTGTCTTACAGAGCAGTTAAATGGAGCTGAAATGAGCCGAAGGGAAAAAGGAAAAAGAAAGCAAACGAAAGACATGAGATAGAGAGGAAGAAAGCGTGAGGGAGGAAGAACTCACCGGTGCAAAGAGTTGGATTTAAAGTGGATCCGTATGAAGTACAAAAACAGAACAAGAAAAGAGCAGACAAATGTTTACTACCACTGCTGATCACAACACACTGATGAAACTATTTATGATGACAACAACAAAGACGAACAAACGTTTGAAACTACCCAAATTACCAATCGTATATGCATTCAAAACCATCAAAGCACTCCTGATCTGAAACATCAAATCCGAAAACAGACACAATAATGACTGTGTATTTATGTTGAGTCATAAAACAACGTCAAAGACAAACAGAACAAAAGCAAACCAAGTACCTTAAAAAAACAAAAAAGTGAAGACTATGAAGTGGAACCAGGATGGAGACTCACCCGGTTGTATTTGGCATTGGCCACATGTTTGGTCTCCATCTTCCCATACTGAGGAGGTTTGCAGGAGAACTCCACAAACAGCAGGAGCTGCTCAAAGACGGCGGGATACATCACCTGGAGATTCTCAGAACCCACACAAGTTGTCTAGAACAACGACAGACAATCGTATTCAAACATCAAAAAAAAAAAAAATCAGAGTTGTTTAGGTGCACACAACTCACCCAGCTTGGCATACAGGCACAACCACAGGCAGTCAAAGGGTGGCGCAGGGTGGAAGGGTCGGTTCAGAGATTCACCTTTATCTTGGGCCTGTTTCAAGAGAACGGCTTCCTCCCTCTCCAGCTCCTCTGTAATAGCTTCTCCCCTTTGGAAGAAGTAGTCTGAGATGTTCCACTGCAGGAAAAAAGGAAAACTCTTGGTCATCCACTAAGTCAGCTCAAAAGAACATTCAAAACCTTCAAGCAACACTCGGAGTACACCTCACCAGCAAGACGATAGACGTCAGGCTGATGTTCAGCTCTTGGTTCTGGAGCCCAAAGCTGCCAGCTACATCCACCACAATTTGGAGGCACATGCAAGGCATTGTGGGTAGGAAGTCGGTCACCACCAACTGCAGGCACTGGAAGGCTGTTCGTATGAGGGTTTCAATGCAGAACGAAAGGTGTGTTGAGTACAAATGATACACTCACAAGAACAACACTTCAAATGTGATGCTAACTACATAAATCATAAAGACTTACTCGGTCAACCAGCCTCAAAAGAAGGACCATGCGTATTTACCAAGCAGCAAACTAACACTAACTTGCATAACCCAACATGCACCAATAAGGAAATTCTCACTTGTCTAAAATGGTCTTTTTTGCAAGCTCATGCAGGGCGTCTCACCCTTGGTCATTGCGGATCGCTCCAATGACCCCCAGCACCAGAGGTCATCCCGGTCCGAGACGGTCTCCCTGGTTCTGCAGGATCTGTAGGACACACTCCAGCTGTTTCTGTCGGATATCGGTGTGTAGGACGTTGGAGAGCTCCTTCAGAGGGTTCAGAAGCAGCATCTGCAGCCTCCGACGAGGACAGGGGATTGGTTGAAGGTGCTGTCCAATCAATAACCAAACTCTCCAAGAGCACTGATTTCAGATCATCTGACTGGATTTCTACCTGGTTCTGGGACAGCGCTGGCTCGTGTTTGAAGGAGAGCCCGGCTTTGATCAGCGAGGTGATGGCCTCTACTCCCCACTCCCTCATTCTAGCATTAGGATGCTGACAGACCTGACAAGATATAGCCACAACAGGCTTCACGTTCTTATTCCATACATAATACCCTTATTATTATTTATTCTTGACTTTGTGGTGAAATATGACCCAGACACATCTTTGACATCAAACATTGCAAATGGAGCTTGAAGACATATGGATGGACAACATAACGTCATTATCACAAGAAAAAAAGAAAAGCAATATATATTGGTCGTAAGAATAAATTATTATGCAAACGAAACGGACAACACAAAACATAATTAAGACTGAATTAAAAAATATTCATAAATTATACTAGACTTTTTTTTTTTAGATCTCAAGAGGAGACATTCCTTATTGGATTTCGATTGTGTAGAGCACAGATTGGTGTGTTTAAATTGATGTAAAACAAGTCCTTTCACATTATTTGCATTGACATTCCACAACGCATTAAACTTTTGACTCCAATTACTGCTTACTTTCTCAAATTGTGCAACACACAGCTGAAGATATAAAATAACATTCAGGGAATATGTCTCATAGCCGTTCTGTGGTCTGCCGGTCAAAGCAGCACACTACAGTTGTGAAATAAACTTAAGTGTGACAGACCAGATCAGCTTGAAAACGAAAACATCTGATTAACACAACAACAGGAGGCCGATTCGTTCCTGTGAGAACTTGAAAAGAGACAATTTCATAAAGGATAGGATGGTGGATGACAGAGCGATCCAAAAAGAGTAGTCGGAAGGATTTCTGAAGCAAAAAAGGAAGTTCAGCACTTACCTTCTACAACACAGACAAGTTGAAAGAGACGGAGAAGGAAAAAAGACAACATGAGGACATGAATCGTGCTTTAGCATTTATGTAACTACAGATGTTTTCAGAAAAGAGCTTGTTCCATTACAACAGTTATTTACCGTGTTAGTTGTACTGATATTAGTAATATTTGTTTTAGCGATTTTAGTGGCATTTCAAGACCCTGCTTTAAAAAAAAAAGGTTTTGCTTGATATAATTTATTTTTTGATACCATAGAAATGTCATAATTCTTGTCACCAGTGTCAATATCACCAAAAAATAATAATAATAGCCTAAATAAAAAAATACAAAGTTCACTGAATTTCAGTGATTAAAAAAAAAGAAATCAATTACAGGCAATAGGACAAAATAAATAAAAGAAATGCAACATATATTGTCTAAAGTAAATCAAATGTATAAAATCACTGCATATTCTTCACGGTGTAAATTTAATATACATTTCTTCTTATTAAAGTCAAGATGAGCAGTTTAGAGCATATTAGACTGCTGTCACTTTAAGAGCTTCCCGGATCAGTTGTTCGCTTTCACTCAAGACCAAAACTACTGTGTTTATGAGGATATTTGCAAAGACAGTGTGTGTATTTAACCGTTCAAGGCCCATAAAGCGGCAAATCTCTCTGATAGTGTAATATAATGTAAATAAATAAATTATGTATAAATAATAAACATAAAAATGACCAAGTCCTCTGCTCTCACCTCCAGTAAATGAGCCGTCAGCGGCCTCCACAGAATCTGGATCCGGTCCATATTAACCAGTCTGGTCTCTAACAGCTTGGCCACTGCGAACAGAGACGGCTCCTAACCGCAGAGACGAGAGCGATAGAAAGATGACACCTCATTCTGTTAGGATGAAACTAATCTGGAATTAGCTTTAGCATCTGAACGCACCTTGGTGTTTCCATAAGCCATCTCCATGGCCTCCATGGATAAAGAGCACAGAGCGTTTATCAGGTGATGCAGAGACACGTCGTCCAGGTATCTACACACACACACACACACATATATACACACACACACACACTGTTATAATTTACCAACCCAATGACACTCATGGATTTAAAACCAAGTAAACTGAATAATGTCTGTTCTTACTGTGAGCTTTCAAAGAGTCTGGACAGGATATTTGATATGACGGGAAGATCGGTCATCACCGCTGTGGTCAAAACCTGTGACAGAAAATAAATAATCACCATTAACTATGCTCCTCTCTAGCAGTCTAATAAACCTAGTATTGTATATTATGAATATTGTTTTGGATAAAAGTGTCTCCTAAATGAATAAAAGCAAACACTTGTGAGGAGTCCTAGTACGGTGCATATCTAGACATCATTGTTTGGCCATAACAGACTTGTTTTAAGTCAATCAAAAACATGTTTTTGGAGCATTAGTGAGCAATATCTTCAGGTAAAAGGTTTTTCCTACTAGACAAAAATGCTGGTGACTTGGAAAACATCTATCATGCCTAAAAATGCTGCTTAAAATGTTTAAAACAGGTGATACGAGTGATTTGTACCATGCTCGAACCCTCCACAGCTTCAGGGCTCCACCAGATGCTTGCACAGAAAAAGAGAGAAAAACAAGGACAACATTTTATGCATACAAGTGAAGTGAAGTGACATTCAGCCAAGTATGGTGACCCATACTCAGAATTTGTGCTCTGCATTTAACCCATCCGAAATGCACACACACAGAGCAGTGAACACACACACACACTGTGAGCACACACCCGGTGCAGTGGGCAGCCATTTATGCTGCGGCGCCCGGGGAGCAGTTGGGGGTTTGATGCCTTGCTCAAGGGCACCTAAGTCATGGTATTGAAGGTGGAGAGAGAACTGTACATGCACTCCCCCCACCCACAATTCCGTCCGGCCCGAGACTAGAACCCACAACCCTTCGATTGGGAGTCCAACCCTCTAACCATTAGGCCACGACTTCCCCTCAATATATCAATGTATTTGAAAACTCAAAGTCTTGTAGTTTGCATTTCACATAAGTTTTCTGGTTTTTCTGATTTATTTGTAAAACTTATAGCATTTTATGTTTATATATCATGTTAAGTTTTTTTTTTATTGTATTTTGTGTTTATATTAGATTAGTTTTTTTTGTAAAACAAATATATTTTCAGTTTATATATTAGATTAGTTTTTTTTTATCTAATATTGTATTTTCTGTTTATATATTATATAATATTAGATTTATTTATTTGCAAAAAAATAGCATTTTCTATTTAGAAATTATATTACAATAGATTTTATTTTGTAAAATTATTGAATTTTCCATTGATTTATCATATTATACCAGATTATATTTAATTAGACTAGATTTATTTGTAAAATCATTATTACATTTCCACAGAATTCACTTTTTCTCACTTGCATTACATTTGTTAAACAGATAACACTTTATAATAAGGTCCATTAGTTTACATTAATTAATGCATTAACTAACACTAAATAACAATGATCAAAACATTTTTAAATGTTAATAAAAGTATTAATTATGAATAAAAAGTAATACAAATTAATCAATACAACCGTTCAATGTTAGTTCATGTTAGTTCTATTTACTGTGAATAAAACATAAAATGAACAAGTATTTTTCATTGTTAGTTAATGTTAACAAATGGAAACTTATTGCAAAGTTTTGCATATATCATATCACATATGATATTACATACTAAAGCACGTTACGACACACTGGTTTGTCAGCTCAGAGTCTCTTTATTACAGAGATGTTCTCCAAACGGAGAGATTCAAAGACTTCTGGAGTGATAACGTCACACCGATGAGACGCCAGCATGAACTCACTGTCACTCAGTGGAGGGCCGACAGGCTCCGCCTCCTCCCTCATGACAGCTTCCTGTTCCTGTGTGTTGAGCGCTCTCTCGATCATGGAGGTGATTCCTCTCACCAGATCCAGCAGGGCACTGAAGGCCACAGTAATGACGTAACCTTCAGGGATGGAGGGCGGCTCCACCTTCTCCAGCATCTCCAGACTGAGAAGAAACACAGCTCAAAATAACGAAATTAGCAACTATTTCAACTAGACATTTTCGAAATGTATTAATTCTTAACATGCTGAAGTGGAGAAACAAACTCGAATGGTTTTCTTACGCAAGGCGCAATACACTTTTTAAATGTTTTCTTTCCACTGGTCTGAAACAAGAACTTTTAAAAAGACAAATGCATGAAAAAAACTATGACATTTTTGGTGCAAGAACCTTCACTAACATAAGTGGCCTGGAGGGAGTTTGGTCTCACCAGGAGGCTGTAGAAGTGTTTGATGAGGACCGAGACGACCCGCAGTAGTCTTATGCAGATGGGGAAGTAGGGTTTCTCCACGGGAGCCGGAGACGACGTGCTGCTGCCCTGACGAAACTTGATGTTGGGAGAGAACAGCTTGATGAGCAGCGGACACACGCACTCCTTCAACAGGAAACTGAACTCCTGATGCTACACACAGAGAGGGCCAAAGGTTAGAAAGCTGGGAACGAGTTGCTTCCTCTGGTTTATTTGCGTTTTCATCGGGATGTGTTGGGATTACCTGCAGGAAAACTTCAGCAGCTCTAGGCCGAACGACCGGGTCATCTCGGTCATTCCCACTAACCAGTAGGGGGCGTCAGCGTTCACCAGCTGACACAGATCCTGCAGAAGGACATTTATATGTACAGAAACTCAAAAAACAAATATTTACTTTCAACTTCATGTGTGTCTATATTCAAAACTGCATTCATTTCGATTCATATATAATTATAATATCTCATTATATTAAAGGGGTCATGAAATGAGAAATCGAAATATACTAATTGAATTATAAGAGGTCATTGTACTATTAAAGCATCCTGTAAGTTGCATAACTAAATTTTTTTTTAGTTACTCTTAAACATCTGATATTGAAGCCAATCTGCCAAAACAGCAGCTTGTGAAATGAGCCACTTTATGACTTTAATAGTGTGGCTAAACCCCGCCTCCACAGAAGATCATCAACACTTGCTTCTACATCACTGTTTAGCCCACGCCCATTAATTCTACAACAGTGTCAGTTTAGCCCCGCCCACCATTTATAGATCGCTGACTGTTTAGCCCCGCCCACCTATTCTACATCACTGCCTGTTTAGCCCCAACCACCAATTCTACATCACTGCCTGTTTAGCCCCGCCCACCAATTCTAGATCACCGCCTGCTTAGCTCCATCCACCGATTCTATATCACCGCCTGTTTAGCTCCGCCCACCGATTCTATATCACCGCCTGTTTAGCTCCACCCATCGATTCTATATCACCGCCTGTTTAGCCCCGCCCACCAATTCTACAACAGTTCCAGTTTAGCTCCGTCCACCGATTCTATATCACCGCCTGTTTAGCCCCGCCCACCGATTCTAGATCACCGCCCATTTAGCTCCGCCCACCGATTCTATATCACCGCCTGTTTAGCTTAATCTTATAAACCATATTACTTAAGAAATAACTTTTTTTAATTATAGTTATTATTACCAAGAAATTTAATAATTTATTTAACATGTTGATTGATTCTTTATTTAAATTATTCTTTATTCTTTTTTTATTCTGAGATTTTCAGCTTGAATGATGAAGATAGTTTGCATGTGTGTCCTGGACTCAGTATCACAGAGTTCACCTGGAAGAGCATGTAGGCGTCTTTAGCGCTGGGTCTCAGGGTGATGACGGAGCGCCAGTTATTGTTCTCCTGGACAGCAGGACACAGAACTTCTCGTCCTCTGCCACCATCCTCTCGAACACCACAGTCATCACCTGTCTGACGGTGGCAGCCGCTGTGTTGTTGGTGATGCTGTCTTTAGTGAAGTGCAAGCGGAAACACAGAACGATGGCCTGAGATGAGAAACACAAGACACAGGGGTTTTGGTTACTAAAATCCTGTAGATTTATGTTCTTAAAAAAACTCAACTCAACTGTTCAGAAGGATCGAATTAACAGGACTCTGCTTAGAATTAAACAGGCTATTTCTACTACTGCGCCAATATGTAAATCAGGATTTCTACAGGTTTTGAATTTCTATATTTTTTCATGAGCTTCACATCATTTCAAATTAATGGACAATGACTCATTTTAAAAGAGAAAACATAAGCAGCAACTTATTATATATACTTTTTCTTTTTTAATTGAGCTGAGCATACTATAAATATTTGTATATGCTATATGATTTTGTAAGATTTTTACACATTTCCATGATTTTTTCCAAACCTGGAAATCAATTTTTTTTTTACATTATCCGTGAACGTGGTAAATGTCGTACAATCCAACACTGAAATCTTAGTAGATCATTATTTGCGTGTTATTAAAAAAAAAAAAAAAAACTGATGAATAGCTAATTTTATATTTTGTTGTACTTTACAAAGAAAAATTTACATACAGTAAAATTCTTACATAAATTGCTTATATTCCACAATAATATGGAAGTAATAAATGCATTTTCAAAAGTAACATTTGTCACGACCGGCTCAAAGCCGTGACAAATGGGAAGGAGGACATAGTCAGGTTGGTATGTTGCAACAAAGATATTTATTAATATAAATAAAGAACATAAAATAAGAAATCAAAAAACCAAAACACGATTCCTTCAAACAAACGAATGCTCCAAGCATCCAACAGAACCGAGTTTAACTAATCATAACCTCAAAATAGCCAAAGCAAAACCAAACAACCGGGAGTTCACACTCCACACCAAACAGAGCTGACACTATATAGGGAAGGAACAGGTGTACACAATTCTGTTGACGAGCCTTCCAACCACACCCACTGACCGGTCTTAGTGGAAGTAACGAGGGACTCGTCACAACATTTAACATTTAATAGAGCCATTTTACTTCAAGAAATAAATCTAGTAAAAATAAAATATAACAGTTTATAGTGAGAGAATGTTTAAATTAGGAAAATAGTCGTGTTATTAACTCAGAAATAAAGTTACAAATTCTAAAACTTTGAGATAAAAATGTAAATAATATTTTCCATTAAAATTATATTTTTATTTTATTAAATATTTTCTTAAACACTGATATTGGCTATAGATATAGATAAGAATTTTTCATATTTTATTAAAAACTTACAAATTCAGAAAAATAAAAATGGAATTCTGAAATAAAAAGCCGCAATTACATTTTTTAATACAGAAAATTCCTACATTACAATTATATTTGTACTAATAATATATATATATATATAAACACTAATATTGGCTATACATATAAGGATTTTAATAATAATAAAAAAATATGAAAAGTATTAATAAAACCTAAAATAAATAAAAATAAATCACAATAAAAATATTTTATTATAAATATTTATAATTAAAACACTGATATTGGCTGACAACCAAAAAATTATGCCACCACAAAAAAAAAAAATACATAATTTCCTCTTGAATTAAGATTTCATGAGATTCTTGAAAAAAATCTTGTTTTTCACCAAACGAGCCCGTGATATCCATCCGTTGAGTGTGTGATGGCTCTGTTTAATCGCGTGCCGTACCTTGGACAGCACTTCGTCGTGTATGATGGTGTTAGTGGTGAGCAGCACCAGAACCGTCTGCAGCAGTTTGAGTTCCTCCAGTCCGTTCTCCATCAGCTGCCACAGCATGTTAATGATGTTCCCAGCCGCCGCCTGCAAACACACTCATCAACTCATCGAAACAACTCTAATGTGGCTCATAACCCTCAAAATAAGGACAGTGCAGTCTCAGCTGGGGCTCTAATAGACACAGAATGCTCTACATTGTTGATTTATGTGCTGATGCTTTAACCGGTTCCTGGTTGAATTGCTTAGGTGTGTGTGTTTGTGTGTGAGTGTGTGTGTGTGTTTTCTGACCTCGGACACGATCTCATGGGACATGAGTCTCTGAATGGCTGCCAGACACAGCTGGGTGATTTTGGGTTCTTTGGTTCCACAGCCCATGAGGAACGGCTGGACCACCTCTGAACTGTTCTCCTTCACCGCTGATGGCAAATCAACACAATAGAGTTCATGGGTCAAACTTCTAACACACACCACTTTAACATCACACACTCTTACCTGCCATATATCTCGGTGTTTCTAGCAGCGATGGTTTTAATCTTGACGATGCCAGACTCTGCGGCCTTAAGACAGATTAAAAAGAAAGAAAAAGACATTTAAATGTGTTACGGCCAATAAATTATAAATGTCCGATGTTACAAAAACTTTATTGAAAAAACATATGCTACAATAAAATAAATGAAACATTAGGAACATTAATAAAACCTTTTTAAAAAAAAGAAATAAACACCTTATTTTGAGAGAAAATTTTAAATAAGAAATAAAAGTTACAATGTGAGAAATAAAAAAAACTTAAGTTCATTATTTAAAACACTGATATCGGCTGATATAACCATTATGGTGCATATATACTGACAACTAAAACTTCATATAAATAGACTACATAAATATATTACAGGGGAGTTCTAATGCTATTTCATGCTTTTAAAAAAATATGATTTCTTTTTATATTCTTGACTCTTTAGCTCTGCTCACGGCACGCCTCCAGGAGCTCGACTTTTATAAATCTGATAAAACTAAAGACTTTTTGGAAATAGAAGGATGCTACACCAATGTGTGTTTTAGTATGCCAATACAGATTATTACAGATCAAGTAGATTGATAAATGATATTTTGAACCGATATGTGCCCGGTGTAAAAATGAACAAAAAAAAAGAAAAAGAACAAAAAGGGCTCTGACAAAAACATTATTTAAATGTATTATTTAATATTATTTCTTTAAAAGTGATTGATATGATAACTATTTTAAAAAAGCTTACTATTGGCACCGATAATCGGTCAACCCCTATGCAATACTACTCTCTAAGTACTCAAGAAAAACATAAGATTGGTAGAAACTTTGTATGCTTTAAAAAAAACTCATAAAAAAGACAAAAAACACAGAGCAAACTTAACATTTTACCTAAATTGTCATTTAAAAAACAAATAAATCTTACATAATAAATATCAAGAACTGTAACTGTATATAAATGGTTATAAAGTAAAATAAATATATATATTACATGAACTACAAGTATCATAAAAATTAAAACAATGACATTGGCTGATAATTGCTATGGTGCTAATAAACTATCAACTTAAAAAGAACTAATAATGGATATAATAAAATAAAAATGACAATACCTAATATTGAAATGAAAATCGAAAACAAAAAAAAATCTAATTCAAAATATTATTAAAAAACTATAAATGTACATCAACGATGCTAATTAATTAATAGTATATCAATGATATTAAAATAAAAACATATTTTGGCTGATTTAACCATTATGGTGCCCATACATCCCCACTAAAAATAAAACAAATATATTAATTTTCCCTTTATGAGTTGCAGAAAATGTCTCAATTACTTTTCTACATTTCATGATTTAAATACAGACGAGTAAACCTTTACATTTACAGAAGCAAAACATGCTGTGAATTCAGTTTCACATTGGCTTCAAACCAAAAGCGTTTCAGAAGTCAAACTCAAACACGCTTTTGGACGTGGACTCTAGCCTCGGACAAACAACCAAAGAAACTAACTGTAAAAACTAGGGATCAACCGATATATCGGGCCGATTTTTGAGGTTTTTACGTGTATTGGCAGTCTTAAATTACAAATCAAGCACTTTATTTCAATGGCTACTTATCAGGTTTATAGTTTTCTTAAATTATTTAAATGTATTGACAGTCAGGACTAGGGGTGTCCATGGTTAACCGGTTAACCGTTAAAAATTGTGTAACCGAGTAAAACATTTTGCTCGGTTAAGTGACGTCAATGGCGTGCATTGAATTTAGTTGTAATACATTTTTGCACCACCAGAGACCGCCAGAGCGCTCCCAGACATTTGTAATGTCCACAAGAAGAAGTCATTTTTCTAATATGAAGCGGGCTAATACGAGTGACGGGGCAAAATCGGGCAAAATGCAAGTATTGCAATACAGTGCTTAGACATACTTCAAGTACAACCTCGTTGTTGTAATCTCAACAGCCAACACCCGGGCATCATTATGCCGGTCAGGACACACTGGATGCGTGGCGAAAGCATCTCAGCTGCGTGGCGTGTCTGTTTTTAATTCGGTTCCCATGTTAACAGGTTAGAGCTTGCCGACTGCCTGCGTGAGACGCGCGGCTCAGGCGCGGCTCGACGCGTGCATGCTAGAAATAGAACCGACGCCTTGTTGGAAGCGTTTCCAGGCAAAGTATAATAGGAAAATATGTTTATATGTCATTTTGTACAAAAATACATATTAATTCATGACATTTTGATATTTGAAAGTCTATAGGTTGACATAAATTCAGATATAAATGTAATTTAAATAAATAAATAAATAATTATCGATTTTCAAATATTGTACGTGTCAAACATAGTCATAGTCATAGCCTTAGCGAGGCGGCCGCGGAGTCTGCTTGTTACCTTTTGCCTTATACATTTTAGGCTTATTCTCAAATTCAGATTGTGTTAATGGGCGGCATTATTAGGCAGTTTTAATAGGACAATTTGACCGGAGAGATACAATTTTATTGGACATTCCTTTTTTTTTTCGGCCAATGTACGGAAATTACTATGGTTATGGTTACTATGGCACACTATGGTTAACCGAGTATTAACCGCTAAGGGCCTCGGTTAACGGTTAATGAAAAACTTGAGAACGTGCAGCCCTAGTCAGGACATTTTGTGATGACCTGATTATAATGCGTCAGCAAGCAATGCATCATCAAGGCTGTGTTGTAGATGTTGATGAAAGCCTTTTACCCTTGCACAGTTAACCATATGCAGTACACCCATCCATATTAAGTTCAATAAATGTTCCTTTTTTAAATTGAGACTTGTAACATTTGGAATCATCGTGTCATTTTTATGATGTAAATTGAGAAAGAAAAAGCAGTATCGCTCAAAAAAAAAAAAAAATCGGCAGCCCATATCGGTCATCGGCTAAGGCTGATGGAAAAAAATCGGTATCGGTACAAAAAAAAAAAAATCCATATCGGTCGATCCCTAGTAAAAACCCTCTGAAATTAAACCAAATAGAGGAGTGTCAGTGCCGAGTGGTGCTGCCCGCTGAGATTCACAGGCCACAATGACTCTATTCTCCCATAACAGCAGGGAAAGCCTTCAGAGAACACACACAAACACTGTTCGGCTGGCTGACTCCAGCTCTCCTCATCACATCTGATCATCTGCCTCTCTAGACTCCTCACGCTCTCCGTAGAGATCCACAGGCTCCAATAAAACACACACACACAGCTGTCTGTCCTCTCCGAAGGGGACGCGTTTGACAGATCTGTGTCCTAAACTGATGAGGTGAAATGTATGATGATGATTTCTCACCTCGTGGTCTGATCTCTCATCTGAACGCTTTAGTTTCAGCTTGTTGTTTTCCAGTTTATCTGCTATCAACTACAGGAATGATTTTATCTAAACATTAAAAAAGGGCTGTTTTCAAGCCCTTTATTTTGTGAACTTAAGATTTTTTATTTCTCACAATGTCACTATTTCTTGTTTTAAAATTTCTCTCAAAATAAGGTGTTTATATTATGTTTATTTCTTAAAAAAAGAAAAAGAAAATTAAACTTAAACATCCCATATTCTATATTATTGTAGTATTTTTTTTCCTGAAGTCCACTATTTTTTTAAAGCTTCTTGCAACAATTTTTTCCTTGCCATGTTTTTTCTATTTTTCAAAAAAGTAAAACTACAAATCAAACTGTAAAAAACTACAACATTTTCGTTACTTGAAATAAAACAAACATTAACGGAAATAAAAATAAATATAAATAACTCATTGCGAAGTAACATTTAAATTTTAGTTTAGTTTAAGTACTAAATTAATTAAAACTAGGGATGAACTATATATCGGCCACCATATCGGTATCGGCTGATAAATGCTCATTTTTCCTGTTATCGTATCGGTCCGATAAGATAATTTGGGCGTTATCTTAAAGCCGATAAATAATGCATTATATACTTCAGAAACTCTTGACCTGACATTATTTTATTTATTTATAAGACTTTTTAATGATGAAATTTGGCAATGGGTGAGTATAACTATTTTTTTTAAATGTACATTGTTCAGACCAGGCTGCTTATGTTGAAGTGTTTGGGATGTGGCTTTTAATGAGGAGACCTTTTTTTGTAATCAGGCTCTCTCAAGAATTTGGATAAAGATTTATCGGCCAAAATATAGGTGCATCCCTAATTAAAACAAAATAAACTTTAATTTAAGGCTGCTGGTTTCCAGTTTATACACGATCAACTGCAAGAATAATTTCAAAATAACAAGCATTTGTTGAAAACTAACCTCAAATATGGCATATTCTATATTTTGTAGCATTTATTTATTTTTTCATGTCATATTAGTTTTTTTTGCCTTGTCATTTTTTTCTTCTCTCTTACCTTTAGAATTAAACTAGCTCCTTAGATCAGGGGTCATTATTGTTAACTAAAACTATAAATATGAAGAAAACTGTAAAGCAAAATATAAAAATAATAATAATTTTAATTTCTTAAAATAAAAAAAACCCAAAACTTATTTTATTTCTGCAAGTTACCAAAGTAATATTTCTAATTTTTTGCTCAAGTACTAAAATTCTAAAACTAAAAAAAAAAAAAACTTTATAAAAACTTTTACAAATAATTACATCTACGATAACAGCACTAAATCACACAATTCACCACTACAAAACTATGAGCCGCAAAGAAATACAAATTAATTTATTTGGTTGGAGTAATTCTTACTTAAACAGCCATAATTAATTAAATGTGTACAAACTAACAAATTAGACAAAGTTTTATGAACGAGGTGCTGGGTATATTTATATGTATATATAATAAATACACACACACACACACACAAACACATATATATAGTATATTATTGTTATATTATATATTTAACAACCCTAATCAAACAAGTTTATTTTTTTTATCTATTTGAGAAGCAAAATCTTGATTAAAGATCTTAAATATTCTTGAATTTTATTTAGAAGTTTTCTACACTTGATTCTTTTACTTGTTTTAATGATTCAACTTCTGAAAACTAAAATTAAGCATTTCCTACTTGTGTTTATTTCCATCTGATAAAGTGAAGAATAAAATGAAGGAAGTTTCTCTTTATCTCTGCATCATTATTCAGCAATGTTCTGATTCTGTTTCCTTTCCAGTGAATGAGCTTTCTCTGGTAAACAAATTAATGCAGAGCACAAAGAAGTAAAAATGCTACATTATAGAGAAAATGTGCTAGAATATGGGAGAAGATTATTATAAAAATGAGACTGTTCAAGAACAATCATTTAATTTTAAATGTAAAAATTTCATACAACAGCATTAATAAAGAAAAAAAGCTGTATATGATGATATAGAAAAATTTATATATAAAAATATATATTTAATTAGTCTAACTAAGAAGTATTAATTAGCTATACATAAAATTATTGTAGTAGAGGAATTCATATTGGCCAATTTGCCTGTAATATTAATTTAAATCTTTACGAAATTATTACATACATATATACACACACACACACACACACACACATACATACATATATATATATATATATATATATATATATATATATATATATATATATATATATATGTTTATATAAATAAACATTCTTGAATCATTCTTGTGTCTTGTCTTGCCTCTCAAACACTTTTAAAATATTGGCTGTAATTTAGTGACTCCATACGCTGATTCCAACTTTAACTTACCTGATAATGAGCTAATTCACCTTAAGGAAGTTAATCAATATACTGTATAATTCAAGAGACTAAGACTTTTAAGGTTCTTCATTTTTTAGAATTGTTTTAAAATTGATATGCATCAATTTTACAAAATTGATATTTCATTTATATTTTTTGTAAATTCATGTTTAAATTTAAAATTGTGACTCAAAGCACACTTAGTAATTAACCCCTGCTGCATTTTGAATCAAAAATCACATTTACATTACATTTATTCATTGAGCAGAAGCTTTTAACCAAAGCGACTTACAGATGAAGACAGTGGAAGCAATAAAAACAACAAAAAGATCAATGATATATAAGTGCTATAACAAGTCTCAGTTAGGCTAACACAGTACACGTAGCATGGGATTTTAAATAATATACTAAATAAAAAGAAAACAGATAGAATTAAAAATAAAATAAAAAGAATAGAGCAAGCTAGTTAGAGGTCTTTACACATTCATTCACACACACACACACACACACACACACACACACATATATAATTACATAATAAATTAAAAGAAAATAGAATACAAAAAGATTAGAAAGGTAGTTTGATTTTTTTAAAGAATAGAATTAGAATAGTGAGGGTTAAAGTTAGAGGGTCAAATAAAGATGGAATTTAAAGAATTGTAAGAATTTTTACATTTAAAAACAAATACTACTACTGAGATACTACTGAGATTAATATATTGATGCTATATACAAAGTAACGTGACTGCAAACTAAACCAAGAGAGTAGAACTGCGGTCCTGAATCTGCAGCCTCGGGTTGTGCAGGAACAAACTATTGAAGAAATCCTCACTCACGTGGGCCCCGTAAAATATGACAGCTTGTTGGAAAATATCATTGTGGACACTGAATTTGATGAATTTACTGTTAATCAGACCCCAGACGACACAAGAAGCTAATGTAGCGAACGCTGCGGTCCCTCTGCCCATGACTCCCCGCTGCAGGAGACGCTGTATTCATCCGAAACGCTGTATAAACAATACTGTTTTAAAACCGTTTTCCTGGTTAGCTGGGCTGCATAGGTAACTTAGCAAGAAATGTATATTTAGCGTTTTGTTTTGTTGTTAAACTGTTTAAAATCAGCGGTGATGTTCAATCAATGCTGGATGGTTTCAACATAGACATCATATAAGTAGACGCCCTATTGGCCGCTGGGCGACGAGATTTGCGGCCGCCATCTTGAACCGGTCGTAGTCCTAGTTTCGTTGCGTAGCAGCAGTTAAGATGCCAGAGCACTGTGCAGCATTTTCCTGTTCTTATCGGCGGAGCATCGCAAGTACGGCTCGGGATTATTTTTCACAAGTAAGATTTAACATTACTATTGTACTATTGGTTGTAGTTTGTCCTTAAATCCAGAGAATTGAGAAGGAGCAAGGATCTTTGATAGTACTGTACTGAAAGCGTAGCTAGCTAACATTAGTTAGACTATGTATCTCAGCTCAAGTGTTTCTCACATAACTTACTATTACTATTCAGTTCAGAAAGAAGTTCGAAAAAACACTTGTTAGATGCACGAAACTTACTTTTAGCGTTAGGTAACGTTAAGTGCTAATACAAACACAATCCAATCTGAGTACATACATTGTTCGACAGAACATAATAACTTTTATTTGTGTTTGCGCACGTGATATCAGCAAGTAATGTATATTAAGGTTGCTTTGTTCATATTTTCTCTGTTCTGTATAGTGTATTTGAGTACTGTGTAAAGCGCTAATAAATATGCATTATTTGTATTCTTATTATAAGGTGCTGAGAGCTGCAGAGAGGGTGATCCGCCAAGCTTCAGCAATACAAGCTCCTCAGGTGTCAACAGTCACAGAAGAGAGAGTGTGTGTGTGTGTGTGTGATGGTGAGGGAGGGAGAAGAGTGTGTGTGTGTGTGTGTGTGTGTGAGAGAGAGAGAGAGAGAGAGAGAGAGAGAACCAGAGTGTATATGTCACAAATTATAATAAATTGTTTCTTCAACTTATTAAATATCTTATTTTACTGCAACTATCTGTTTCTGCTTCTTTATTATATATTTATAGTGTGTGATTTATAAATATTCTACCTCACATATTTATATTTTGGGCGTCTGGTCATTTATATCTTCTATCAGAATAGAATATGTAACTGTAAAGCCTATTATGAATATTAAAATACGCCGAATCGTGTGTCCTATATCATAACTGCATGAATGACCTTTGCAGCAAAAGAATCCGCGTCAAAATCAGTTAGGAATTCAGTGAGATATGATTAATTTAATGCGCTGACAGCTCATTGCACCTGGCAAACAAGTTACACTGAGTGGAGCTGGCGACCGGTCCAAGATGGCGGCTCCACGGCTCGTTCGTGCCAATAGGCAGTAGCGTTCGATGGGGCGTCTACCTATATGATGTCTATGGGTTTCAAGCTAATAGACGGTAGCTAACATTAGCAGATAAGCCCTCACTTTTTTGATATTCAAACAGGCGGCCTTGTCTGAACCAACTCAAACAGTGATTAAAATGCTGAAGCTTAATTTTCATTATAAAGAGGCAGATAACGTTACACACACACGAGACCGAAATTACAAAAATGCAAACTTAATAATGCATAGCTAGCTAGAAGCTAGCGCTAAACCATTATCTATGAGTGAACATGTTAAAGTTGTCCTAATATCAAACAACTTCTTACAATCATTAATATAGAGATGATTTAAAAACCAATGCTGTGAATGTCGCAATACACCAATAAATCAATACTTACTACTCAAAAGAGGGTTCAGCGCAACCATGTCACAGCAAAGAAATTCTCCACTGATGTCGGCTCTTGGTTTCACGAATAATTTGATCGGGGCTTCGGAGTGAGTTCGCAAACATTTGATTCAGATCGGGACTCCGAAGAGTGTTTGGCGAATCATTCAGATCGGGACTCCGAAGTGCGTTTCGCGAATCATTTGATCGGGGCTTCTGAGCGAGTTCGCAAAACATTTGATTCAGATCGGGACTCCGAAGCGTGTTTGGCGAATCATTCAGATCGGGGCTTCGGAGCGAGTTTTAGCAAAACATTTGATTCAGATCGGGACTCCGAAGCGCGTTTCGCGAATCATTTGATCGGGGCTTCGGAGCGAGTTAGCAAAACATTTGATTCAGATCGGCACTCCGAAGCGTGTTTCGCGAATCATTTGATCGGGGCTTCGGAGCGAGTTCAAAACATTTGATTCAGATCGGGACTCCGAAGCGCGTTTCGCGAATCATTTGATCGGGGCTTCGGAGCGAGTTAGCAAAACATTTGATTCAGATCGGCACTCCGAAGCGCGTTTGGCGAATCATTCAGATCGGGGCTTCGGAGCAAGTTCAAAACAATTGATTCAGATCGGGACTCCGAAGCGCGTTTGGCGAATCATTCAGATCGGGACTCCGAAGCGCATTTAACGAATCATTTGAGATCAGGCCTTTCGAGTGGATTTGCAAAACATTTGATTCTATCATGTACTTGTCTTAATCAACTTTTAATAAAGAAAAAGAGGTTTAGAGACAGATATTTGTTAATAATTAATTAACACAAAATAGGATGAGTTTTAATTTTAATTTTGTACGACTTACAAATGAGGATAAAAAAAACACACAACAAAAACAACAAAAAGAGCAAAAAAAAAGTTTATAAGCGAAAATAAATAAGATGCATGCAAAATGAAGGCAGTCATTGTCTGATATGTTAAAACAATAATATAAAATAAAATATTTGACTTAAAAAGTGCAGATGATTCAAGCTGTTCGTGACTGTGAGTGTAACAGCAGCAGCAGAGATTATTAACCGTAAATGAAAACATTTAAAACTCTGATTCCTCGATTTAAAAAAATAAATAGAAATGTAGCAAAACATTACATTCAGATTTTAGCCTCATGGTTGCAGTTTGAGGTTTAGGAATTAGTTTTATTACTAGTTAGGAATAAAAGTTTAACTGTGTGTGCTTATTTTACATATTTATTTTTTTTAATAAAATGTAAAAATTATATATTTTTTGTACGAGTTTCTGTCTTCTGCTGAATGCTAAAAAGATTATGCTTTAAACACCAAACGGTTGATGGTACCCATTCACTTCCATAGTATTTCTTCCTGTAGCATAGAAGTCAATGGGTGCCGTCAACTGTTCGCTCTCATAAAAACATCATCTTTAGTGTTCAGCAGAAAAAAAAAACACTTGTTCAGGCTGAGGAAGAGTAAACGATCGCAGGATTTGATTGTTTGAAAAACAATAGTTTGCACCTTTGGCATAATTTTTTCCCTGTTTTAAGAATTAACCAATAAAAATCTAAAAATTAATATATTGAGTAGATAATTTAATTAATATCTGAGGTCATTATGCATCTCCTGCAAATGCCTTGGTTTTCAAGATGTTTTGTTTTGTTGTTAAACTGTTTAAAATTAGCGGTGATGTTCAATCAATGCTGGATGGTTTCAAGCTAATAGATGGTAACATTAGCAGATAAGCCCCCACTTTTTTGATATTCAAGCAGGCGGCCTTGTCTGAACCAACTCAAACAGTGATAAAAATGCTGAAGCTTAATTTTCATTACAAGAGGCAGATAACGTTACACACACGAGACCAATATTACAAAAATGCAAACTTAATAATGCATAGCTAGCTAGAAGCTAGCGCTAAACCATTATCTATGAGTGAACATGTTAAAGTTATCCTAATATCAAACAACGTCTTACAATCATTAATATACAAGATGATTTAAAACCAATGCTGTGAATGTGGCAATATATCAATAAATCAATAAATCAATACTTACTCAAAAGAGGGTTCATCACAACCATGTCCCAGCAAAGAAATTCTCGACTGATCGGCTCTTGGTTCACGAATCATTTGATCGGGGCTTCAGAGCAAGTTCAAAACATTTGATTCAGATCGGGACTCCGAAGCGCGTTTCGCGAATCATTTGATCCGGGCTTCGGAGCGAGTTCAAAACATTTGATTCAGATCGGGACTCCGAAGCGCGTTTGGCGAATCATTTGAGATCAGGCCTTTCGAGTGGATTTGCAAAACATTTGATTCTATCATGTACTTGTCTAAATCAACTTTTAATAAAAGAGAAAAGAGGTTTAGAGACAGATATTTGTTAATAATTAATTAAAACAAAATAGGATGAGTTTCAATTTGTATTTTATTTTTGTAGCAATGGTCATCTTCCTCTGTGCAGTGTTCAGGGTATTTCAAGACCCCAAATTTAATTCTAATTCTAATACTGCATCATAGAAGTGTTTATTTGAGTTGAATATTTCGATATTCATGTAAGGAAACGAAGCCATAATTTGATAAGTTTACATTTACATTTATTCATTTAGCAGACGCTTTTATCCAAAGCAACTTACAAATGTGGATTAAAAAAAAAAACACACAACAAAAAGAGCAAAAAAAAAGTTTATAAGCGAAAATAAATAAGATGCATGCAAAATGAAGGCAGTCATTGTCTGATATTTAAAAAAAATAATATTAAATAAAATATTTGACTTAAAAAGTCCAGATGATTCAAGCTGTTCGTGACTGTGAGTGTAACAGCAGCAGCAGAGATTATTAACCGTAAATGAAAACATTTAAAACTCTGATTCCTCGATTTAAAAAAATAAATAGAAATGTAGCAAAACATTACATTCAGATGATATAGAACTCTCCGTGATTATCAGTGTCAGACTGTGTGTGTTGTTTTGTCCGGGGCTCGTGGGACAGGCGTCCTACTCTGACTGTGACATCATCATCCTGGGGAGGGACTTTGAGAGGATTCAGATCATCCAGGAGCCAAACACGGGAACATCCAGGTGGACACACACACACAAACACACACGCGCGCGCGCGCGTTCTGGCGTCCAAACAACATCAAAGTCTTTATAAACTGTTACAGCACTTACTCAGAGTGACACATAGCATAGCTTTTAGCCTCATGGTTGCAGTTTGAGGTTTAGGAATTAGTTTTATTATTTTTTTTAGCCATTATTTTTTAGCCATTTTTTTTTAAATGTCAGTTTTAATCATTTTAGCATTTCAAATTTTCTAAAAAGTTACTTTAATTTTAGTATAATGTTTTCATTTAATTCATAGTGCTTTTTACTTTACAAATCATTGCAAAGCAGCTTTACAGAAAATTAAGTTTCTACAATATTTAGTAGTAGCTTACACGATTTATCTATATAATTTTACTTTAGCTTTATTTCAATTACAGAAAACTGTTTTTAGTAGTTTCAGTCTTACTTAACAACAATGACACATAGTTGGTTGCTTTGGGAGTTACTAGTTAGGAATAAAAGTTTAACTGTGTGTGCTTATTTTACATATTTATTTTTTTAAATAAAATGTAAAAATTATATATTTTTTGTACGAGTTTCTGTCTTCTGCTGAATGCTAAAAAGATTATGCTTTAAACACCAAACGGTTGATGGTACCCATTCACTTCCATAGTATTTCTTCCTGTAGCATAGAAGTCAATGGGTGCCGTCAGCTGGTCGCTCTCAAAAAAAACATCATCTTTAGTGTTCAGCAGAAAAAAAATAACTTGTTCAGGCTGAGGAAGAGTAAACGATCGCAGGATTTGATTGTTTGAAAAACAATAGTTTGCACCTTTGGCATAATTTTTTCCCGTTTTAAGAATTAACCAATAAAAATCTAAAAAATAATATATTGAGTAGATAATAGAAATTAATATCTCAGGTCATTATGCATCTCCTGCAAATGTCTTGGTTTCATGATGTTTTGTTTTGTTGTTAAACTGTTTAAAATTAGCGGTTATGTTCAATAAATGCTGGATGGTTTCAAGCTAATAAATGGTAGCTAACATTAGCAGATAACCCCGCACTTTTTTGATATTCAAGCAGGCGGCCTTGTCTGAACCAACTCAAACAGTGATTAAAATGCTGAAGTTTAATTTTCATTATAAGAGGCAGATAACATTACACACACGAGACCAATATTACAAAAATGCAAACTTAATAATGCATAGCTAGCTAGAAGCTAGCGCTAAACCATTATCTATGAGTGAACATGTTAAAGTTATCCTAATATCAAACAACGTCTTACAATCATTAATATAGAGATGATTTAAAAACCAATGCTGTGAATGTGGCAATATATCAATATCAATAAATCAATAAATCAATACTTACTCAAAAGAGGGTTCATCGCAACCATGTCCCAGCAAAGAAATTCTCGACTGATCGGATCTTGGTTCAGGAATCATTTGATCGGGGCTTCAGAGCGAGTTCAAAACATTTGATTCAGATCGGGACTCCGAAGCGCGTTTGGCGAATCATTTGATCGGGGCTTCGGAGCAAGTTCAAAACATTTGATTCAGATCGGACTCCGAAGCGCTTTCGCGAATCATTTGATCGGGGCTTTGGAGCGAGTTCAAAACATTTGATTCAGATCGGGACTCCGAAGCGCGTTTGGCGAATCATTCAGATCGGGACTCCGAAGCGCGTTTCGCGAATCATTTGATCGTATGGCAAGCCAAAAGGGTCAGAATTACGCCTAGATTAAACGCGTTTGCATACAAAACGCCGTTTTTTACGGCGTTTTAAAACGGTATTAGCGCCGTCAAATACGCCGTCCTTATAGCAGACGCCGTAAAAAACGCGCGTAAATCGTAAAAAACGCCGCAAAAAACGGCGTTTTAGTGTTTGTAAAAAGCGCCGCTTTTAACGCCGTCGGCTTGCCACAGGACGCCGTAAAAAACGCCGTTCTGAATGCACAAAAGCGCGCGTTATTTACGGCGTTTTCCTTGTAGTATAATGAGCCACGCCCGCTGATTTCCACAGCCAGTAATAATGAACTGTTCTCACCCAATCAAAGACGAACAGAACCAGACCAGACTAATTTACCACAGATTGTTTAAGCGGAAGAAGTGCCTGTGAACTGATAGGAATATTAAGTAACTTTTTATATATTTTAATCGCTACAAACATTGAACATAGGCCGATTACACATCTTTATCCTACTTGAATGTAACTGTTAATTATTTAACAATTACAAACCCTAGTTTATATATCATTTACTACCCAAATACCTTTTATGTACATACATAAGTGCTGGTTCGAAATATTCAATTAGCTTTGAGTCATTTCATTTCCAATACAAGAAATCATACATGATAACGGAAGTCGACCAGAGAGTGTGTAAAAGCTGTGCAGCTACAGAAGTTGGAGGCAATGGTAGTCTTTTTGACCACTATACACCGCTACAACCGCTGTTTTGAGCCCCGCTCCAAACTGATTCTGGTATACAGGGGAGTTTATTTGCTGTTTAACAAACAAATATACGTTGAGGCATTGCTTCCACACATATCATTTTTTTCCGCTCTCATGATAATAATGAGTTGTGTAGTTAAAACGGCATATTTTCTCGTAATAACGAGATGTTACGTCCTTAAAACGACACATTTCTTTCTCAACAACATTTCATAAAAAACAGTATGATTTTCCAGTTATAGATTACATAATGTGAGCAAGCGAAGCGATTGTCCGAGCTGCTGTCGCTGTGGTCCTGACATAAAAGATCATCTGCACGCTACTGAAATTCGAAGAATACACTGTTTTAAATGTATAGTAATATTTTTACTGTAACGTCATGCTTATTTGGATTAATCTCCAATCTTACTACAATATTCTATCCAATAACTGCATTCAGACCAAGAGGATATGACATGATCAAATCAAACCAGTTACAAAAAGAAAAAAAGAGGAGTGACAGTTTGATTTTATTATTATTACAACACTATTATTAATATTTCGTTCTGTCTGAAAAACGGAAAAACGAAAATGAAGCTATATTTTTCGTATTTTTTTGTTTGTGGATAAAAATGAGCTTATGCATTTGTGCGTGAGCGGCCCTGAAACGCCACTTTTCAACTCAGCCTGTCTTCACTGTCTGTCCTAAAGCAGAATAAGAGTTCATCTGATACAGCTCTGCAATTTAGTCACATCGTTTCTTCATATTGTTTGGCTGTTGCGACTATATTTCTTGCAAATATAGATCTCATATAAAGAGCAACACTGCACTTCTCGGGTCGGCGGCGTCTGAGCTTCTTATCTGCATTGTCCTCGCCTCACACCCACGCTCAGCGCAGCCTATTCCTTAAAGCCTGGAATATACCCCATGCCCAAAGATTCGATGCGACGCACGGCTCGATTCAGGTAAAGATAGCAATGTATAGTCAATAATATATAATAATCGGACTAAAAATGGGCCTAACGCCGCCCACGCATGTGAAAGAAATATTAAAGAATAGTCTAAGCTTATTTGTTTTTACCCACGAAAAAAACATCTAGCTTAATTTAATTTTTCCGTTTCTCAAACAAAACGAAATAACAACAACAATAATAATAGTCTAATAATTATAAAATCAAACCGTTTGTCACTCAAATAAATAAAATATAAAAAAAACATTTTTTTTTTAACAGCAGAGAGAAGTGCATGTGGGTGACATAAAACAATTGCATGTGCATGTCAGTGCTGCTATATTGTTAGCTAAAACTTTTTAAAGGCTCAAATGAAATAAAATAAAAATTTAAATAAAAATAAAACAAATCTATTAGATTAAAAACTTAAACTGAAAATAAAGATGCTGCCTCCACAACAAAATAAATTAAATAACTAAATTAAGTAATTTCTAAACAACAACAAAAAATAAATAAATATTCTGTCAAATACAGAGTTTTAAACAGTATCTGCGCCGCAAAATATGTCGTTGTGATAACAAACGCCGTAAAAAACGTGCGAAAATACGCCAGTGACGCCGTATTTGACGGCGTTTTAGTGTGTATGAAAACGCCGTTTTTTACGCCGTTCATGTTGCCATATGACGGCGTAAAAAACGGCGTTTTGGTTGCACAGAGAACGCGTTGCGGCGTTTTGCTAATAGTATAATGAGCCACGCCCACTGATTCCTACAGCCAGTACGTATGAACGGTTTTCCAATCGGCCAATTGTAATGCTGCTCATTAAAACTGCTCGGTCGGTGCCACATTATTTTTTATTTGCCTGTTACATTTTTATTTTGAGCAAATCTGAGTCGTGATACTCTGTTCGTGTTTTCTGGATAATCGCAAATGTCAGTACAATTTAAATGAATTAAAGATTGTTTAAAGCAGTGGTTCTCAAAGTGTGGTGCGAGTAGCACTAGTGGTACTCAGGCTCCCTCTAGTGCTACGAAGAGGAATCACTAAATGAAACATTAATGAACGTTAATAAATTTTAATTTGATCTTTATTTGAGTAAAGTTGTTTTTTTGGTTGTGTTGTTGTTGTTTTACATTTAAGTACAGTACAGTTTTTATTTCACTTTTGGTACAACACATTTTAATTCAATCATTTTTTTTCATTTACCGGTATGTAAGCACAGTACAGTGTTAATGCTCAAACTGTGTATTTACAATGTTGAAGTGGCTGACAACAATAAATAAAACTGCCTCGTGTAAAACTGTGCAGAGCTGTAGCTGAATAGTTAGGCCTACGCTGCTGAAATGTAATGTTGCTCATTATGGTGCTGCTTGGAGAGCCAAATATTTTCTGAAGTGGTTGGTATAAAAAGTTTGAGAACCACTGGTTTAAAGAAATGGTATAAAATGAATTCATGCTTTTTAAGAACTTCTCAGTAAAACATTTATTCTTTCCCCTTGTAGAGTCATCAAGGATCCAACTTATTATGCAATAAATTATGCAAAAAATATTTGGCAGAAGAGCTGGGCCAACAGATGAAACTGGTTCACTTTCATTAAATGGACAAAACATAGACCTAACCTTTTCAAGTTTGTTTAGAGTATGTCCCGTTATACATTATTACTTTCATGTTTTTATTTCTTGACTCCAAAAAAAAAAAAAAAAAAACTGTCCCCAAAACATACAAAATTTTTTTTTGGGAAAGTTGGTCATGTTTTAACATTTTTATAGACCCAAATAAGTGCTGCTTGTGGCAATGACTTTAATAGCCATTATTTTAATATGTAAATATGTTAAGATGTTGTAGTAGTCATTTTAATTTTAGGTCATGTGAATCAATGTCTGTGTTTAGGTCTTCTGGAATGTTGGTGAAATAAAAGTGCCAAGTTTCCACACCAAATTTGTTTTCTGATTTATTATTTAACAGTCAAATACATTCAGATCTTGCCCCACAATTTTTAACAGAGCTGAAAGGAAACAAAAAGAAAAGAAAAAAAAAAAAGGTGACGCTTATACCTTCCCAAATCCGAGAGATCCTTTTATTGCAAGGAGCATTAATTCCCTGAATTCCTCTTCTTCTGACACACCTCTTGGCAGGTAGAGAGTCAGGGCACAGGTTGAAGCATATGGAATCCTTCAGGTAGGCTCCTCTTGGTCATAACATTCCACTTGGCAGTTTTGCTAAAAAGCAAATTATTAACCACCACCTCCCACAACTGGCCACAGGAGTTCAGCCCAGAAGTGAACTGCTGGATCATACTAGCCACTCAAAAAACAGTATCTAGATTACTCCAGTGAGTAATCACAAGGGTAATATACTAATATGAAATAAATGCTTCGTTAGTACAAAGTAGTACACAAAAGAAGTAAAAAGCATTATTTACATAATAAATAGGTATATAGTTTATCAACCAAATGTTACACTATGTCACGATTAACTCATGGAAATGAGAGGAGAAAGTTCAGATTTTAGTTTTGCTTTAAATAAGTTATAGGCTTAGCATTTAAAATAAATGTTGTTTGTAAATAATTGCAATATAATTTATTTTATGACATACAGTTAATTAAAACACGAGGAAGAGGGTTTTGCCTAATAGCAGGACCTTTGCAAATGTTTATTGAACTGAATCAATATAACAAGTACGGTATTTTGAGCGAGTTTACTATTAATAGTAACTAAAATTGTAACTATTTTCTCATTTTGCTCTATTTTGACAAAAAGAGTCCAAACAAAGCCACAGCAGAACAATGTCCTCTTCAAGCAACAGCAGCCTTTGGTATTAAATGATTCACTTTATTCCTCATTGAATGAATCAGCCATTTGAATTAATGATTTAATGTCTTACTCTAACCTCTCTTCTTTGAAAATTTACATTTGTGATTATAAAATTTGGCAAGGTAGTAGTAGCCTTAATTAAGAAGAAATTAAAAATGAGAAGAGTCTAACTTCAAATAGTCGCTAAAGAACATTTTTTGACTTACACAGAACTTTAAGGATAGATACATTTTAACAAAGACTGAAGTCAATCCAGAATAGTAGCTATGTAATATACACAAATTTAAACTAATTTAAACTGCCTAACTAAATTAAAATCCTTGCCCTAAAAGGATCTCTTGGCTTTGGGAAGGTGTGGGCTAAGTGTTCTAAAACTTAATTAACATTTTAAAGTCACTAAGCCAGGGCTGTCCAATCCTGCTCCTGGAGGGACACTGTCCTGAGAGTTTAGCTCCAACCCCAATTAAACACACCTGATCCAACTAATCAAGGTTTTTAGACCTACAGGAAATTTCCAGGCAGTTGTGTTGTGGTAAGTTGGAGGTAAACTCTGCAGAACAGTGGCTATCCAGGACAGAGTTTGGACACCCCTGCACTAATTTTGTCATATTCAATAATCCTGAATGATTAAAGGGATGGTTCACCCAAAAATGAAAAATTCTCACATCATTTATTCTAAACCCTTCTATACAGGTTTTTATAGACCTGTATAAATTCCTTTGTTCTGCTCAACACAAGACATTTGAAATAATGTCATTTAACAAACAGATCTCATCCCCCTTTGACTGCCATAGTAGGAAACATAAGTACTATTGGGGAATACGATCTGTTTAGTTTGGTTTCTGACATTTTCAAATGTGTTGTGTTCAGCAGAACAAAGGAATTTTATGAGGGTTGAGAGTAAATGAGAGAATTTTCATTTTTGGACAAACTATACCTTTAAGTAAAATGTTACTGTTCATATCTTTGTAAACAAATCACTGAGTATTTAATGTGATTGACAGATGAAATAGAGGCGTTTAAACCCACCTGCCCAGCCCCTGCACCAAGGAATGCAAGAACTACAGAAGATGAGAGGAATGTTGGCTTTAATAACTCAAGTATACCTTTAGTATTTTATATAAAATGGATGTTCTTATGAAATATAAAAAATAATTTTTAATAATCCAAAAAAGTATTTTTACATTTTTAAATGACAATTCAGGTAAATATTTTCTGGTGATGTACAAGTAAATCAGAGGACACTTAATGTGGGAAATAGAAACTTGTATTTTCAAGTTCCAAATGGTGAACATGCTATTGGTGATGTTTCTTTAAAATTTCATGCCATCCTAAATGGTTAGTTCACCCAAAAATGAAATTTCTGTCATTAATTACTCACCCTCATAATGTACCAAACCTGTAAGACTTTCGTTAGTCCTCAGAACACAAATGATAGATATTTTAGATGAAATATGAGATTAACTCCAAACAAGATTCATGAAGAATTGAAGCTTCGTGAATTATTGTTCAGAGATCGTCCTTCACTAGATAGTTGAAAAAGTTGTTTTGTTTTTGCGCACCAAAACTATTCACGTCACTTTATAATATTAATGTTGAAACACTATCAATGGCTTTTAATACCCTTCTGGACCTCAAAAGATGCAGTACCGTTGCTGCTTATGTGGATCATCCTTGGATTTTACCAGAAATGTCTTAATTTGTGTTAACAAACAAAGGTCTTACAGGTTTGGAGCAACATGAGTGAGTAATTAATGACAAATTTCATTTTTGGGTGAGCTAACCCTTTAATCATACTTAAATATTGTAACAGCTACTCAAAATATAACTTCAAGTGGATCTATCCACACCCACGACAAACTTCAGTGGTTCACCAAAAATTCAGTGTCCATATAATTAGTCAGTGGTGACCATAATCTGTGATTACAGAAATAAACATTTATTTTTCTTTAATGTTGGGGATTCAGAGACATCAAAAGAGATAAAATGTTTTGAAGGACATCCACTCAGAGTTGTCCCCTTGAACCACCAAGTGGATTAATTTGTGCAACAAGTTGCTCTAAGGCAGCACTCTCCAATGTGAAGTCACTTTGAGGAACAGCTACTCCCTCTGGCCAGTCAAACACTGGTGCCTCCTGCGAGCTTGATTCTGCTGCCGGTGCCTGAAGAACAGGTTCATCTGCTGGTCCAGCTGTTCTGCCAAAGATCTCTTCCATTGCAGTGGCTCGCTGTCCTTGTTGTTCCAGGCAGCCTCGAACAAATATCTGCCTGGGTGTCTGGTGTTGTTCTGTTCTCAGCCCATGGTTGTTCCACTGTTGAGTAAAGGCTGATAAACACCTGTTGATCCTCGGCACATAGACAAAGTGAAGAGCCCATATGTGCATTTCTTTGTCTATGTCAGAGATACCTTCAGCCTCCAGGAAGTGAAAGAGATTGTAATATACATTAGTCAATCCCCGCCACATGTCACCCCAGAGCCTCTCAATTCTTTAGTTGTGAACGCTCCTGCCTCTTATTGCGCTGCCTCTCTCTGAGCCCCTGAAAATGTTCAACATCACACAGACATCATGGTTTTCTCCTCCATGGTCTGTTCTGACCCTAGAAGGCATTACAGTGCTGCTGTGGTTGTTGTTTGAGGCATGGAGAAAGACAATGAGATGACTGTAGCCATCTATAACACCATGAATGACAATTCTCCATCTAAAACATAAGAGAAAAATGGCTTTTAAATAAATAAATATAAAAGAGACATTAAAAGACAAGTCAACTTTCAAAGTTCATAGTATTTATACTATGGAAGTCAATGGCTACCAGCATTCTTTTTAGTGTTTTCTTTTGTGATCAAGGGAAGAAACTCATACAAGTGTTGAACAAATTAAGGGTGAGTAAATGTGACAAATTTCATTTGAGTGAACAATCCCTTTAACATTTGATTGTCATTTGCTGCAAAAACAGCCAAATCCAAACATTTTTTTTCCAGAAACTCTTTAGTTTATGCAGTACTCACAAAACCCTGTCATTGCCACTGCAATGCTTTTCCTTAGCCTTAGAAGGGGCAGAATCATGAGGTTAAAGTATCCCTTTTGCCAGTGACAATCTATGACGGGTTCATCTGATATCTACCTTATCAATTTGTGGTTGCCATCTAGGTGCCACAGGGAGTTTGGACCAGCAACACTGTACAACCTTCTGTGTGGTCTTTGTGACATGGCCCGTAGTGCTGCTGCAATTGGGTTAATTTGAACCAAGCTCCTGCGTACTCTGTGTCTTTGTACACTATTTCCACCTGCCCGTAACCCAGCCTCCGATCCCAGCTGGTCATTTCCATCCACAATGTCTGTGATCTACATCGGTTATTTCAGATTAAGTCAGAGAGCGATTCAAATGGAATCTCCTGGAACAAACATGTAAACATAAGTATTATTGCTTAAACTAATTTTGAACAATTCATTCTAAATGCTCTTTTCATGCATGACAAGTCATAAAAAGCTAATTCTAAAACCAAACTTACTTCCATGCGACGTTTGACGGTAGCCAGAGACACTTGCAGAATCTCTGCTATTGAAGGAAGACTAAAACCAAATGTCCTCAGAAAGGAAAGTTGCTCTCTGGTAATGCTGTAATGGGGTGCACCTCGATCAGAGTGGAGCCTGATAACTGGAACTGGCTGCAACAATAAATTATTGTAAATCTATGATCTGCTTTAGGCCACAATAGTTTATACAATATTAGGCCAAAAGAAAAAAAAAAGGATTTTAAAATGTACTAAGATTTTTAAAGTGATGAGACAATCTCATCAGAGATAATCTATTCAGAATGGCTAATGTAATAAATTCAGTTCACCATTTCAATTAATCTTCACTAAAAGTTAATATGGGATCTTTTATACTTAGAACCTGCTAGACAGACAATTTGAAAGCTATAGCTAGAGGGTTTAGACAGAAGACAAATAGTTTAGAAATTACTTACCTTGTTGTCCATGCTGCCTATGCTTTTGTACCTCTGCTATATATTCATTGAGATCTTGGAGTAACTCGTCTGCTTCTGGTGCAGTGATCAGCCTTCCTCTCGCCCATTCAATGCTTCTCTACATTGTTTCTAGCCTTAAAAAAAAAGAAAGCCACTTATAAGTACTGAATTTTCAGGATGCAAAATGTTCAGCAATATAATAAAAGAGATAATTAAGAATAGAATAAGAACATTCAACTTAGTGCTAAAGACAGCACACAAATCCAAGGTTCAGAAACAGGGGTGTCTTAACTCAGTCGTAGAAGATCACTGTCCTGCAGAGTTTAGCTCAACTTGCAATACACCGGACTAGAGGTTTCCAGTATGCCGTTGAGGGCTTGATTAGCTGAATCAGGTGTGTTTAATTGCGGTTGGAGAAAAATGGTTGCAGGACAGCGCCCATGTTTTATATAATCTGAAACAAAGCAATCCTTACCTCACTAAAGTTGATTGTAGTACACCAGAATCTTCTGTCAGCTGTCGAGTGCAATTGTTCAGCTTCTGCTGACAACGCAAAATAAAGGTTCTCCTGGCCATCTTCATATCAACCAACCAACCAATCGAGTGATTAAAATAACAATCGAACTCGGATGTAAACTAGTCTGGTCTGAGTCAGGTCATCATTGATTGGGTGAGAACAGTTCATTATTACTGGCTGTGGAAATCAGCGGGCGTGGCTCATTATACTACAAGGAAAACGCCGTAAATAACGCGCGCTTTTGTGCATTCAGAACGGCGTTTTTTACGGCGTCCTGTGGCAAGCCGACGGCGTTAAAAGCGGCGCTTTTTATAAACACTAAAACGCCGTTTTTTGCGGCGTTTTTTACGATTTACGCGCGTTTTTTACGGCGTCTGCTATAAGGACGGCGTATTTGACGGCGCTAATACCGTTTTAAACGCCGTAAAAAACGGCGTTTTGTATGCAAACGCGTTTAATCTAGGCGTAATTCTGACCCTTTTGGCTTGCCATAGATCGGGGCTTCAGAGCAGTTCAAAACATTTGATTCAGATCGGGACTCCGAAGCGCGTTTGGCGAATCATTCAGATCGGGACTCCGAAGCTCGTTTGGCGAATCATTTGAGATCAGGCCTTTCGAGTGGATTTGCAAAACATTTGATTCTATCATGTACTAGTCTAAATCAACTTTTAATAAAAGAGAAAAGAGGTTTAGAGACAGATATTTGTTAATAATTAATTAAAACAAAATAGGATGAGTTTCAATTTTTATTTTATTTTTGTAGCAATGGTCATCTTCCTCTGTGCAGTGTTCAGGGTATTTCAGGACCCCAAATTAAATTCTGATTCTAATACTGCATCATAGAAGTGTTTATTTGAGTTGAATATTTCGATATTCATGAAAGGAAACGAAGCCATAATTTGATAAGTTTACATTTACATTTATTCATTTAGCAGACGATTTTATCCAAAGCGACTTACAAATGAGGATAAAAAAAACACACAACAAAAACAACAAAAAGAGCAAAAAAAAAAGTTTATAAGCGAAAATAAATAAGATGCATGCAAAATGAAGGCAGTCATTGTCTGATATGTTAAAAAAAATAATATAAATTAAAATATTTGACTTAAAAAGTCCAGATGATTCAAGCTGTTCGTGACTGTGAGTGTAACAGCAGCAGCAGAGATTATTAACCGTAAATGAAAACATTTAAAACTCTGATTCCTCGATTTAAAAAAATAAATAGAAATGTAGCAAAACATTACATTCAGATGATATGTAGAACTCTCTGTGATTATCAGTGTCAGACTGTGTGTGTTGTTTTGTCCGGGGCTCGTGGGACAGGCGTACTACTCTGACTGTGACATCATCATCCTGGGGAGGGACTTTGAGAGGATTCAGATCATCCAGGAGCCAAACAGGGGAACATCCAGGTGGACACACACACACAAACACACACACACACGCGCGCGTGCGTTCTGGCGTCCAAACAACATCAAGGTCTTAACTGTTACAGCACTTACTCAGAGTGACACATAGCATAGATTTTAGCCTCGTGGTTGCAGTTTGAGGTTTAGGAATTAGTTTTATTTATTTTTTTAGCCATTATTTTTTAACCAATTTTTTTAAATGTCAGTTTTAATCATTTTAGCATTTAAAATTTTCTAAAAAGTTACTTTAATTTTAGTATAATGTTTTCATTTAATTCATAGTGCTTTTTACTTTACAAATCATTGCAAAGCAACTTTACAGAAAATTAAGTTTCTACAATATTTAGTAGTAGCTTACACTATTTATCTATATAATTTTACTTTAGCTTTATTTCAATTACAGAAAACTGTTTTTAGTAGTTTCAGTCTTATTTAACAACAATGACACATAGTTGGTTGCTTTGGGAGTTACTACTTAGGAATAAAAGTTTAACTGTGTGTGCTTATTTTACATATTTATTTTTTTAAATAAAATGTAAAAATTATATATTTTTTGTACGAGTTTCTGTCTTCTGCTGAATGCTAAAAAGATTATGCTTTAAACACCAAACGGTTGATTGTACCCATTCACTTCCATAGTATTTCTTCCTGTAGCATAGAAGTCAATGGGTGCCGTCAACTGTTCGCTCTCAAAAAAACATCATCTTTAGTGTTCAGCAGAAAAAAAACACTTGTTCAGGCTGAGGAAGAGTAAACGATCGCAGGATTTGATTGTTTGAAAAACAATAGTTTGCACCTTTGGCATAATTTTTTCCCTGTTTTAAGAATTAACCAATAAAAATCTAAAAAATAATATATTGAGTAGATAATAGAAATTAATATCTGAGGTCATTATGCATCTCCTGCAAATGTCTTGGTTTCATGATGTTTTGTTTTGTTGTTAAACTGTTTAAAATTAGCAGTGATGTTCAATCAATGCTGGATGGTTTCAAGCTAATAGAAGGTAGCTAACATTAGCAGATAAGCCCACACTTTTTTGATATTCAAGCAGGCGGCCTTGTCTGAACCAACTCAAACAGTGATAAAAATGCTGAAGCTTAATTTTCATTACAAGAGGCAGATAACGTTACACACACGAGACCAATATTACAAAAATGCAAACTTAATAATGCATAGCTAGCTAGAAGCTAGCGCTAAACCATTATCTATGAGTGAACATGTTAAAGTTATCCTAATATCAAACAACGTCTTACAATCCTTAATATACAAGATGATTTAAAAACCAATGCTGTGAATGTCGCAATATATCAATACTTACTCAAAAGAGGGTTCATCGCAACCATGTCCCAGCAAAGAAATTCTCGACCGATTGGCTCTTGGTTCACGAATCATTTGATCGGGGCTTCAGAGCGAGTTCGCAAAACATTTGATTCAGATCGGGACTCCGAAGCGCGTTTCGCGAATCATTTGATCGGGGCTTCAGAGCAAGTTAGCAAAACATTTGATTCAGATCGGGACTCCGAAGCGCGTTTGGCGAATCATTCAGATCGGGACTCCGAAGCGCGTTTGGCGAATCATTCAGATCGGGACTCCGAAGCGCATTTAGCGAATCATTTGAGATCAGGCCTTTCGAGTGGATTTGCAAAACATTTGATTCTATCATGTACTTGTCTAAATCAACTTTTAATAAAAGAGAAAAGAGGTTTAGAGACAGATATTTGTTAATAATTAATTAAAACAAAATAGGATGAGTTTCAATTGTTATTTTATTTTTGTAGCAATGGTCATCTTCCTCTGTGCAGTGTTCATGGTATTTCAGGACCCCAAATTAAATTCTGATTCTAATACTGCATCATAGAAGTGTTTATTTGAGTTGAATATTTCGATATTCATGTAAGGAAACGAAGCCATAATTTGATAAGTTTACATTTACATTTATTCATTTAGCAGACGATTTTATCCAAAGCGACTTACAAATGAGGATTAAAAAAAAACACACAACAAAAACAACAATTTAAAAAATTTAAAAAAAAAATAGAAATGTAGCAAAACATTACATTCAGATGATATAGAACTCTCTGTGATTATCAGTGTCAGACTGTGTGTGTTGTTTTGTCCGGGGCTCGTGGGACAGGCGTACTACTCTGACTGTGACATCATCATCCTGGGGAGGGACTTTGAGAGGATTCAGATCATCCAGGAGCCAAACAGGGGAACCTCCAGGTGGACACACACACACAAACACGCGCGTGCGTTCTGGCGTCCAAACAACATCAAAGTCTTTATAAACTGTTACAGCACTTACTCAGAGTGACACATAGCATAGATTTTAGCCTCATGGTTGCAGTTTGAGGTTTAGGAATTAGCTTTATTATTTTTTTAGCCATTATTTTTTAGCCATTTTTTTTAAATGTCAGTTTTAATCATTTTAGCATTTCAAATTTTCTAAAAAGTTACTTTAATTTTAGTATACTGTTTTCATTTAATTTATAGTGCTTTTTACTTTACAAATCATTGCAAAGCAACTTTACAGAAAATTAAGTTTCTACAATATTTAGTAGTAGCTTACACGATTTATCTATATAATTTTACTTTAGCTTTATTTCAATTACAGAAAACAGTTTTTAGTAGTTTCAGTCCTACTTAACAATGACACATAGTTGATTGCTTTGGGAGTTACTAGTTAGGAATAAAAGTTTAACTGTGTGTGCTTATTTTACATATTTATTTTTTAAAATAAAATGAAAAAATTATATATGTTTTGTACGAGTTTCTGTCTTCTGCTGAATGCTAAAAAGATTATGCTTTAAACACCAAACGGTTGACGTTACCCATTCACTTCCATAGTATTTCTTCCTGTAGCATAGAAGTCAATGGGTGCCGTCAACTGTTCGCTCTCAAAAAAACATCATCTTTAGTGTTCAGCAGAAAAAAAACACTTGTTCAGTTCAACAATAGTTTTCACCTTTGGCATAATTTTTTCCCCCGTTTTAATGATATATTGTTAAACTAATTGTGTAAGTAGTAAAACAATACAAATGCAAATGGAGCAACAACAAAAAAAAAGTTTAAAACATCTCGAGTTCCCCCTGCTTTGCCTCCATTTGCTTTGGTCCACTGCCTGCTCCCCTTTTACCTCACCACCACCGACACACACACAAACACACACACACACACACACAGTCCGGTCTGGTGCAAGAAAACAATGTGTTTCAGTAGTCGCTGTACTCCATAAGTCAAGCTTACTTTATTCACATTAAACATTGGATGACGTGATTATTTGCTCTTAAATATAGATGATGCGGAGTCATTAATAAATCGTGTCCAAAAAAATATTGTGTACCAATTTACTTTTGTCACCGATGTAGTCTGTGCTGTTAGCGATTCTAACGTTTACCCTTGTTTTACCTATCTTATTTAATAACATCTTACACACACCCATAGTGTACGCATATACAAGTCTTGTGTCCGTTAGATTAGATTAGTGCGGGTGCGCGTTTAGATTTTCCCGCGTTCCGATTTAGTCGGTTTCAGTGGCGGCTCATCGGGTGAGGCAGGGGAGGCAGTTTTCCCCAAAATTTTGAGGTGAAAATGAGGAAGTTTTAATGTTAATAAAATTCACTATTCATTTCAGTTCATGTCTCAGAATGTATATAATTTTGTTTGTAACTTCAAAGTTGTAAAACAACGATGAGAACTGATAACTTTGAATTCATAATTAATTCCCACCAAATTAAGAATTTGTGAGCTAGTTTTATTAATTATTACGACCTTAATTCATTGCCATGATTTCATAAATCATTGTTGAGTTTTAATGACGAAGTATTATAAGTGAATCTAGCCTGCACATTAATTAAACTTATCAGATGACAAGAGCATGGTTGATGTAAGGTTTGTAAGATTTACCTGCAGCTTAATGTATTAGTGTGAATACTGGCTTAATAGTCGTTGTTTTACCATATTTATGTACAAAATATCTTTCATAATTAAACTGCACTGACTGAATAGTTGCAGTATGTGTTAGCCTGTTGTTTTGGCATTGCTTTTCAATGATGAATGAGGCATTTGGCAATTTTAATAGCTTGTTACAATTTGGCCTAATCTGCAGGTCTACTCCACACACAGTCCATTGATATCATGTGTTAGTTTCTGTCATGTTCTGCATGGCCAATATGAAGGGATTTTATGGATTTGGTTAGGCTCATTGTAGGACAGATGATTAGAAAAGGCACTAGGGATATTTTCATGATCTCAAAATATTCTAACAAGTAGGCTCTCTCTTTTTCAAGATACATAGAACAATCCAAAAAGGGAGATCACTGCCCGGATTGAAGAGATGCACCAAATGCTGCAAGGACTTTCACTTTCGATATATACAGTACAGACCAAAAGTTTGGAAACATTACTATTTTTAATGTTTTTGAAAGAAGTTTCTTCTGCTCATCAAGCCTGCATTTATTTGATCAAAAATACAAAAAAAAAACAAAAAAAAAAACAGTAATATTGTGAAATATTATTACAACTTAAAACAATAGTTTTCTATTTGAATATACTTTTTAAAAAAAAAAAATTCCTTTGATGCAAAGCTGAATTTTCAGCATCATTACTCTAGCCTTCGTCACATGTAACATGTAACAAAAGGTTAAAAAGAACTGCATGTATTCAAAATAAAAAAAAATTCTAATAATATATATTCTTATAATATATTTTCTTTACTATCACTTTTTATCAATTTAACACATGCTTGCTGAATAAAAGTATTGATTTTATTTAAAAAAAAAAAGAAAAAAAAAACTTACTGACCCCAAATTACTGACCAGTAGTGTATATTGTTATTACAAAATATTTATATTTTAAAAACAAAAATATAAATAAATGTATAAATTTATATATATATATATATATATATTTTTTTTTTTTTACTTTTTATTCATCAAAGTATCCTAAAAAAGTATCACATGTTCTGAAAAAATATTAAGCAGCAGAACTGTTTCCAACTTTGATAATGAATTATCATATTAGAATGATTTCTAAAGGATCATGTGATAATGATCCTAAAAATTCAGCTTTGCATCACAGAAATTATAATTTAAAATATAATTATTTTAAATTGTAAGTATATATCACAATATAAATTTTTTTCTGTATTTTTGATCAAATAAATGCAGGCTTGATGAGCAGAAGAAACTTCTTTCAAAAACATTAACAATAGTAATGCTTCCAGACTTTTGGTCTGTACTGTATATCTGTATATATATATATATCTGTATATATATATATATATATATATATATATATATATATATCTGTATATATATATATATATATATATATATATATATATATATATATATATATATATATTCCAGTTGAATGTTAAACAAATGTTTCTTATTTATCTCTCTAGGTCTCTCGCTCTTCCTTTTCTCTAGAGTTGAAGCCTACAGTCATTCTATCCATGCAGCAACTGATGGAGAAGGGGTTTCACTTTGGTGCTGTTGTTGCAAAAATGACATATATATATATATATATATATATATATATATATATATATATATATATATATATATATATATATATATATATATATATATATATATATATGAATAAACATTCTTGAATCATTCTTGTGTCTTATCTTGCATCTCAACAACTTTTAAAATATTGGCTGTAATTTAGTGACTCCATACGCTGATTCCAACTTTAACTTACCTGATAATGAGCTAATTCACCTTAAGGAGGTAAATCAATATACTGTATAATTCAAGAGACTAAGACTTTTAAGGTTCTTCATTTTTTACAATTGTTTTAAAATTGATATCTATTTTACAAAATTGATATTTAATTTATATTTTTGTAAATTCATGTTTAAATTTAAAACTTTGACTCAAAGCACACTAGTAATTAACCTCTGCTGCATTTTGAATCAAAAATCACATTTAAAAACAAATACTACTGAGATTAATATATTGATGCTAATACACTCCTGCATGACTCCCCGCTGCAGGAGATGCTGTATTCCTCCAAAACGCTCGATAAACAATACTGTTTTAAAACCGTTTTCCTGGTTAACCGTTAGCTGTGCTGCATAGCGCTCAAAACCAACATGAAAAGGGTAACTTGGGTAGTAATGTTTACTTAGCCTTTTGTTTTGTTGTTAAACTGTGTAAAATTAGCGGTGATGTTCAATCAATGCTGGATGGTTTCAAGCTAATAGACAGTAGCTAATATTAGCAGATTAGCCCTCACTTTTTGGCATTCAAACAGGCGGCCTGTTGTCTGAACCAAAGCAAACAGCTAATGCACAGCTAGCTAGAAGCTAGCACTAAAACCATTATCCACGAGTGAACATGTTCCTATCAAACAACGACTTACAATCATTAATATACAAGATGATTTAAAAACCAATGCTGTGAATGTTGCAATAAATCAATACTTACTCAAAAGAGGGTTCAGCGCAACCGTCCCAGCAAAGAAATTCTGGACTGATGTCGGCTCTTGGTGTGCTGTACTCAACCGTAGCAGTAAAGGCGCGTCTGCGTCCAAGCATCAGACACAGGTCTGCTCAGAGCGGATTTGCAAAACATTTGATTCAGATCGGGACTCCGAGAATCATTTGATCGGAGCGAGTTCGCAAAACATTTGATTCAGATCGGGACTCCGATGCGCGTTTCGCGAATCATTTGATCGGGGCTTCGGAGTTCGCTTTGATTCAGATAGGGACTCCGAAGTGCGTTTGGCGAATCATTTGATCGGGGCTTCGGAGCGAGATCGCAAAACATTTGATTCAGATTGGGACTCCGAAGCGCTTTTCGCGAATCATTTGATCGGGGCTTCGGAGCAAGTTGGCAAAACATTTGATTCAGATCGCTACTCCAAAGTTTCACGAATCATTTGATCTGGGCTTCGGAGTTCGCTTTGATTCAGATCGGGACTCCAAAGCGCGTTTCACGAATCATTTGATCTGGGCTTCTGAGCAAGATCGCAAAACATTTGATTCAGATCGGGACTCCAAAGCGCGTTTCGCGAATCATTTGATCGGGGCTTCGGAGTTTGCTTTGATTCAGATCGGGACTCGAAGCGCGTTTCGCGAATAATTTGAGATCAGGCCTTTCGAGCGGATTTACAAAACATTTGATTCTATCATGTACTTGTCTAGATCAAGTAAAGAGAAAAGAGGTTTAGAGACAGATATTTGTTAATAGCCTGTTAGTAATCCCACAGTCCATAGCATCAGTAACTGTATAATTTAGTAAGGGAAAATTAAAACAAAATAGGATGAGATTAAATTATTTTATTTTATTTTTGTAGCAATGGTCACCTTAACCTCTGTGCAGTGTTCAGGGTATTTCAGGACCCCAAATTAAATTCTACTTCTAATACTGCATCATACAAGTGTTTATTTGAGTTGAATATTTAGATATTCATGTAAGGAAATGAAGCCATAATTTGATAAATTTGCATTTATTCATTTAGCAGACGATTTTATCCAAAGCAACTTACAAATGACGATAAAAAAAACACAACAAAAAGAGCAAAAAAAAGTTTATAAGCCAGAATAAACAAGATGCATGCAAAATGAAGGCAGATATTGTCTGATATGTTAAGAAATAATATAAAATAAAAATGCTAAATCATTTTGCCAAAATATTTGACTCAAAAAGTCCAGATGATTCAAGCTGTTCGTGACTGTGAGTGTAACAGCAGCAGCAGAGATTATTAACCATAAATGAAAACATTTAAAACCCTGATTCCTCGATTTAAAAAAATATATAAAAATGTAGCAAAACATAACAATCAGATGATATGTAGAACTCTCTGTGATTATCAGTGTCAGACTGTGTGTGTTGTTTTGTCCGGGACAGGGTTTATTTTTTACTCTTTTCTTTTACCTGCCACCGTTCGACTCGGACACAAACACGAGAGATTTTAATTTGATGAAGGTCATGGTGTTCTTCTTCACCGCAGAGAATGATGCTCTTCCTCTTGTTTTCCAGATCAAATATCTGAACATCCTTAAATCCAGAAGCATTTACTGAAATATAAATGAGTTTGTGTTTAAAACAAGAACAAATATCTGTCAGCGGTTAAGAAAAACAATAGTTTTCACGTTTGGCAGAATTTCCCCCGTTTTAAGAATTAACCAATAAAGATCTAAAAATTAATATATTGAGTATATAATAAAAATTAATATCTGAGGTCATTATGCATCTCCTGCAAATGTCTTGGTTTCATGATGTTCATATATTAGCACTATACAGAGTGTAATCATTGTTTCTTCCCCAGACTATTGCTGATGTGAGGAAGCAGTGAGGAATCCGCTGTATAGTGATCATGCTCTCTGTCCTTTAACCTCTCAAATATGAATATATACGCCAATGAATCTAATTTTATATCGAGTATGAAGAGATCTGTAATATACTTGACTGTGTGTAATGAGAAAATAAATTACTTAATGCAACATCCATTATTTCTTTGCTGGGTTCAAAAGTTTTTTTAAATGAGTGATTATGTCATCTTTTATTATAAACATGAGTGCAGTATTAGCATTAGCATCAACTTTATTAGAAATGTCTGAAGTTTTTGTTTATGTGTATACCATGTATATTTATTATGCATATATAAATACACACACATGCCTGTATATATTTTAAAATATTTACATGCATATATATGTATATTCATATTATTTATAAATAGTATATAAACAAAATTTTTCTTAAATGTATACATACATGTGTGTGCATTTATATATGCATAATAAATATACACGGTAAACGCACATAAACAAAAACTTATTTTGAATGTAATTAACCGTTTGACAGCATTAACATAAATATCTAAACATTCTTGAATCAGGATGAATTTACTGTACAAGTAAAATGACTTAAAACAACAACAACAACAAAACCATATTGTGTAAGTTTTTGCTTAAAACATGCAAAAATATTTACCAATGATGTAAGAAAAAGAATCTGAATTCAAAGGCTATAAACAAGATTATTTTTCTTTCCTCATTGGCAGATATTTCTGCTCGTTTTAAGCCAAAACTAACAACATTTTGATCATTTAAAAAAAAAAAAAAAAAATGATGTTACTTGTACAGTAAATGCATCTTGTTTCAAGAATGTTCAGGTATTTATACACGAACACAAGACACAAACACCGAGTAAGAGGATTGTTTGCAGTCTTACAATGTTTCCATCCACCAATTTTTATGCACGTTTTGGGATATCAAATAAAAATAAATGAATAAGAAACACCTGATGGAAACTAACACAAATTCGAAAAATGTGCATAAAAAACGTATTCATTCAACAAAGTAGGATACATTTCATATCTGGTAAGAAAACATGCACATAAACGACGATAGAAACACTTAAATGTGCATCATAAAACACATGAGACTGTGTGATAGGACAGAAAAAAACTATTTTGTTGCAAAAATATCTGCAAATGTGGTAAGAAAAATATATTCTCTTAATAGTTAATTATATTCCTGGCCCCTTTGGCAGATATCTTTAGCCTGGGGCATGTTCAAGTTCAAAACTGTGCGCAACATTTTGCTACGGTTTCCAGGTTGAACGTCATGTTTCCTGAAAACGGGGTTTGAGATCAGGGGGCAAGGAACTCGACCGGAAGTTGAAGTCGGGTGGGGGCTGCCATCCTTTAGCAGAACTTCACTTGCGTTAGCATTCCCATTGACTCCCATTCATTTTGGCGTCACTTTAACAGCGAATAACTTAACATCTGAGGCGTTTAAAGACTCCGTTTGTCCATTATTTATTTCTGAAGATACGCGACAATATATAAACAGTTTTTGTAAAAAATAGGCTAACCATTGCGTCATAACCACTCGACTCTCTGTCGCATTACCGTACAGACAGGTGGAGAAGCTCGCAGGCAATTAACTTAATATGGCGTACTGGCGTTACATTTTAAAATACTATACAAAATAATTAATCAGAATACTTACTCCTGCTCACTCACGACAAAGAACTCCCCGCTCAAGCTCGCCGTCTCTGCAAGATTAACGATGGCAGTTAGCACGCACAGCTACTAGAAGATTTACATCTGTCAGACAGGTTGCTGACGTCGTCAAGCTTCGTTTGAGTCTGCGCGTCAGAAACGGAAGTGCTAAAAAAGGCTAAAAATGGGCTTCACTTGTCTCAATTGAGTTCCAATGGGGTCGCTGTGTCCATTTCTTTTACTGTCTATGTTTGAGATGCGTTTTCTCTTGTTTGGTGGGCGTGTCAGAACTGCAGTCCAATCAGCAGCAGCATGTATATAAAGCACGCGGTATTAAAGTGAACTCGCACAATGGCTTCAAGGAAAATAATGTACAAATGTGTTCATTGCAGCTTGGTATACGCAACAACTGAGGATATTAGAAGACATGTTTGTCATAAGTTTTATTGTAAAAATATAGGATATCAACATGATGTAGTTGTTTATATTTTTAGCTACATTGTAAGTGTATGACATTTGGTATAGAAATAAACAATGGTAATTAAGTGCTTTTCGTAAAAATAAGAAAATACAGGGTATTAAAACCGTACGAACTACAAATAAAGTCAGTATGTGAAGCTAAACATATGTGTTTTAGTCTGAATTAGGTAAGATGTGTGCTTCCATTTCAGCTTCAGCAATCCCTTTGGGACAGGCTATAGTGCAGTAACTGTAACATCGGGCATATTTTGTAGCATTAAACACATATTTATACCGACTTCATCAGGCTCCGAAAATTCTTCACAAAGAACACAAAGAATGCCTTCTCAGCTGCCATAGTTTCAACTCTTGCGTCATCAGAACAGTGAGTTCAACGCATCACCGTTTCTGTTTAAAAAACGTTGTGCAACGTTTTGTCGGGGCTGAACGCAGCCCTGGTAATACCAGACTCTGCTACTTCACTTTGCTTCGTAGACAGAAGTACAGAAGCGAAATGAAATTGAGCGGAAGTAGGAAGTCTGACGTAGTCAGGCTAAGATATCTTTGCTTGTGTGAAGAGAATGAATGATATTCTGCAGTGTCTGGTTCACTCCACTCTCGAATGGTTCTGTCGTCTTTGCTGATCTCCATCCGAACACAGCGTTGACCTTCTTCACCAGCTCCTGACCGCCGTCTCTGATCCTGCGTGCTATCTCAGAGATGTATGACACATCCGTCTGCAGATCTATATACGCTCCAGACAGCACCACGTCTCCGCTCTCCTTCACCTAGAGCCAGAACAGATCAGCGCTGAACACACACTGAAGGACTAAACACACACACACACACACACCGAACGCTTCGTCACCTTGCACTGGATGTGAATCATGTTCCTTTCCTTCCACATCTCCGTCTGCAGAGACTGTCCCGGATACACCGGCTTCACGAAATGCACCTGAAGCACAGATCAGGGTTATTAACAGAAATTCATTAATTAGATGATGTGCAATCAATTTGGACTGAGAATACACATCACTATTATTGTGATAAATGAGAAAAGCATTGAATAGACATTACAGAATGAATCTTTACAAACACATTTTTATATTAACCTTTGCATAAATAATAACAATTATAAATAATATTGAAATGATACTTTAAATATGAAACTGCGCCAGTAGGTGGCAGCGAGTGAGTCATTAAATCACTCAGAAATGATTCCGTAATGAACGAGTCACTGAATCACTGACTCACTTGATTCGTTCAAAGCTGTAAATTCATTCAGTAATGAATCACCGCTGTGTGTTTCTCGGCTGTGAAACAGTGCTGCTGGTGTGAAATTGCTAAACTAAACCATATCATATAAATATAAGTGGCTCATTTATTGTTTTGAGGCTCATTCTAACAGACTTCATCATGCAGTAAACATGTTTAATTCCCAGTCGTTAAAGTCTTGATGGCCTTGTATCTGGACACGTGGTTAGCGGCGTACTGCTTCAGAACGAACACAGGCCGTGCAGGATGCGAGACTCGAACCCTGAGGATCAGCTCAAGATACAGCTTCAAACACAAGTCTGTAATTCTGTGTCTCCAGACTGATCTGTTATTGGTCGGTCAAACGGATAGTCCCGCCCACAAACTCACCCCATTGGTTGACTCTGCATATTAATGAATATATTTTAATCTTCCTGTTAAAGAGTGTAAAGAAAGTTCTTTAAAAAAGTAACTAAAAAGCTACTTTTAACAGTAATACATTACTTTTTGGTGTAAGTGATCAACAAAGTAATTTAGTTACCTTTTTAATTAAGTAACTAGTAACTGTAACTAGTTACTATTTCTTAGTAGGTAACAGTGCTTTAAGTGGGCCGGTACGCACCGGTAGCCTACTCACCGCCACCTCTCCGTGCGCCCAGAACGTGCTTTTAGCGTACCGGTTAGAGCTGTAATCGGGCAGGTTTCGGCCTGAGCCCGACAAGTACATTTTGATTGACAGCTTTTTAAAAGCCCATAAACAAAACTTTTCCACACTTCAGACTTTGCTTTAGTTGCTGGTGCAACCAAAACATAATCGCCAGAGGGCAAGACTCCGTTACACCTTGCTACTCAGCATCCATTTTCGCATCTTTCTCGCGCTAATCGAAACACATCACATGACCGCTCGTTTACCTCGCAAACCGGAGCGCAAGCCCGAGCCCGGTGTTCTGAAATATTCGCTTTCTGAGATTCTCGGTGACGTAGTGATTTTCGTAATGATTTACCTGAACTATGCTCAGTGGTGTCAAAAGTACTGGCATTCATTACTCAAGTAGAAGTATAGATACTAGGGTTTAAAAAGACTTTTGTAGAAGTTGAAGTATCAACTCAAGCTTTTTACTCAAGTAAAAGTGTAAAAGTACTGGTTTAAAAAAATACTTAAAGTATAAAAGTAAAAGTAATGTAAGGGGAAAAAATGCCATTAAGAACAAAAGCTTAGGCCGCACCACAGGGGCCTATTGTACACTACCCCACCTCCTCAAAAAAACATTTTTCTAAAGTAGTGTATGTATAATATACTTAAGTATATTTAAGTAAGTGTAATTAAAGTATGTGTTCGTTCATATGTGTTAGCCTAAGGGCTAGATTTTCGCTGGAGGAAACGGCTGTGGTTTGATGAGCGAAAACTTTACAGACGAGAAACCGACTGCTACCTCGTGACCTTTTGTAAACTGTATTTATGACAAAGAACTTCACAGATACAGATATTCTAACAATCTATCGATAAACACATACCTTGTGTCCTCCGTTTGTTTAAGTGCGCATGCGCTGCTCCGTTCGCGCTCTGCGCCTCTGTGGATTGAAGAGCGCGCTCAAAGACGGGAGGAGACCGGTCTGACGCTGGTTTCATGTGAAATTTAAGCGGACTGACTCTGAGGCGATCGGATACCGGTTCCATACCCAACCCTACTTTAAAAGAATAATTTTTGATAAACGAACCCAAAACTGTCTATGTCCTGGCTGGACTGTGATGTGATTTGTGTCATGTGCAGGTGCGATGGATCGCGTACAGACCAATAGGGTGTGGGAATGGTATATGTTTATACTTCTCATCCAACCACAATCAAATTCACTCCATCCGGATGGCGCGATTTATCTGAATAGGTTTTTTTTTATTTTTTGAATGATGACAAGCCGGAATGAAAACAAGCCGAAATGAAATAGCAGTAACGAAGCTATTTTTAAAATGTAAGGAGTAGAAAGTACAGATACTTGCCTGAAAATGTAAGGAGTAGAAGTAAAAAGTTGTCTGAAAAATAATTACTCAAGTAAAGTATAGATACCCCAAATTTCTACTTAAGTACAGTAACGAAGTATTTGTACTTCGTTACTTGACACCTCTGATATGCTCCAAATGAGCCTACAATGAAGCAGTTTTATAATATTCTTATTTGACATAAAATGTGTCGTTTAATAACTTTGCAAAAATGCATCTGTTGTGCAGTAACAAAATGTATGATGATTATTCTGTGTCATTCCTAATCGTTTGCTCAATCATTCAAAGAATGTTTTTAATAACAAAAGTGAAAGCTGGATGTTTTTTTTTAATGCACACATGAACTGGAATATAAACATTCTTAATCTCTGTACTTTTTTTATTTACTTTCCCCAAAATGTACAAATTTAGTAGATAAAATGCATTATATAATTAAAATAAATTTGAAAATGTCTTTATACACAACCATATACTGCACTGTGGTGGACTTGAAAATCAATTTGACTTAAATATGTATTGGTCAAGTTTTGAAATCCCCAACCTTGTAGTACTTTAACAATGTTTTGCTTATTTTCTACAAACTTACAACAATCAACAAACAAAGAGATCACAGCTAAAGTTGTTGAATTCTACTTTGGGATATACATTAATTTTTTGCTAGGAAAAAAATAGGCATGAAAAATTTACCAACAAATGATGTTACTATTCTATAGTGAATGTAGTTCTATAGTGTTCTATTACAAGAAAAAACAGTTACCCCAATATGTCATATATGCTTCAATTAATTATATTTTATTGTTATTTATGTTATATTGTTGCAACATACCTACCCCAAACTGGAAAGATATGTCAGGAGGGGTTGGTGATTTCTGATGTGTTCAGAATCTGAAACGATATTGCAGATCCTAAGTAAAAGTAAAGAGTTCGATTTTTATAAAAAAATTCTGACTTAAATTTTCCCCCTAAAATCTAAGCATTAAATTCAGCAACAACAAAAAAAAGCACACTGAGAAGTATGTGAACGATTATATGTATAATGTTGGTTAAAACCCTGGCTGAGAAGGTAACAAAAGCTTAAACTTAGTAGAAGCTAGCAAAATTTGCTTATCACAAAGCAGACAAGTCACTAGCAGGTGAAGAGGAGCATGATGTCACTAGCAGGTGTGTGGATGATGCTGATGTCACTAGTAAGTAATTTTAATTTATAAAGCACATTTACACACAGCGCAAAAATAAGCCTTCAGTATCAGGTCACACAATACAGAAAACAAACAGAGGTACCAGGTTAGGGAACAAGGAAAGCCAAGGAATAAAAATGTGTTTTTAACCTGGATTTGAATGCAGCAATGGAGGGGGCAGATCTAATATCCTGGGGGAGCTGGTTCCACAAACGTGGGGCAGCAACTGCAAAGGCTCTGTCACCTCTCTGTTTAAGCCGTGAGCGCGGCACAAGCAGGAGCCCTTTGTTTGAGGATCTCAGTGACCTTTGAACCGAGTATGGTTGTACAAGGTCGTTGATATAGGTCGGGGCCAGCCCATTAAGTGCCTTAAAAACAAACAATAAAACTTTAAACTCAATCCTAAAAGGAACTGGGAGCCAATGCAAAGATGCCAAAACGGGGGTGATGTGCTCGCGCCTCCTAGACGCGCTGCTGCGTTTTGTACTAACTGCAGACGTCTAAGTGATGATTGTGCTGTGATGTAATAAAGGCATGGCTAACTGTCTCAAGATCGTTAAAAGATAATTTCATTCTGAGCTGGTAAAAACTATTTTTAACAACAGAACTAATCTGTTTGTCAAGGCAGAGTTCTGAGTAAAGAATGACACCTACATTTCTAGCATAGGGTTTGATAAATGGAGTGACGTTACCTAAATGTTGTACCACAGTGCATCTTGCCTTGGGAGAACCAAAAACAATCACTTCTTTCTTGTCACTGTTTAACTGGAGAAAGTTATTAACCATCCAAGTTTTAATGTCTTGGAGACAGTCCAGAAGAGATTGTATGGAGTCCCTAGATTTTAGAGGCAAGTACACCTGTAAATCATCTGTATAGAGATGAAAAGAGATGTTATGCTTCCTTATGATGTCACCCAGTGGGAGCATATACAGGATAAAAAGCATAGGACCCAAGATGGACCCCTGAGGGACCCCATATAAAACAGAAGCAGAGGATGAGGAGAACTTGCCAATAGATCCTGAGAAAGTCCTATCATTGAGATAGGAACGGAACCACAGTAATGCAGTCTCCCTTACCTGCTGATCAAGGAGAGTAAGGAGGATGTTGTGATCGATAGTGTCGAAGGCAGCACTAAGATCCAATAATATCAGGATGGCGCTATCACCTGAATCTAGTGTAAGCAGAAGATCATTGGTTACTTTGAGCAGAGCGGTTTCAGTACTATGAAATGATCTAAAACCTGACTGAAAAGGTTCTAGTATAGCAGCTGTGACAGAACCGCTTTTTCCAAAATTTTAGAGATAAAAGGAATCTTAGAAATGGGACGGTAGTTATTTAGGAGTTTAACATCGAGATCATGTTTTTTGAGCAGGGGCTGGACAACCGCATGCTTAAAACATGTAGGGACAGTGCCAGATGCAAGAGGGACCGACTACATCAAAAACATCCTTTATAATAGAAGAGGGGATAGAATCAAAAGATGAAGTAGTAGGTTTCATATGTGATACTAAATTCCTCAATTCAATGAGAGAGATGGGCTGAAATTGGCTAAAAGTAGCCAGAACCCCTGAGGAACCAGGTGGAGTAGCAGATGAGGTGGGAGTAAACACTGATCTAAAGTTCTCAATTTTACTAGTAAAAAACTTAAGAAATTCCTCACAGGTATCAGTAGATACATCAACAACTGGGGCATTTGCGGCGTTGATAACAGAGTTCATTGTACCAAATAAAATTTTAGGTCTGTTTGAGTGTTTACTGATCAAATCAGAGAGGTGCTTTGCTGCTGCCTGAAAAGAAGCTAAAGCAGATTTAAAAATTTGTAAAGAAACATTGAGATGATCCTTTTTCCATTTCCTTTCAGCTTTACGACAGGCCTGCATAAGAAAGAGCATATTCTCATCTAACCAGTAATGAGATTTTAGTTTGGAGCGAGTGTATGTGAAAGGTGCAACAGAGTCAAGTATGGAAGAGCAAGATGAGTGTAAAAGGGTGACTAATTCATCCGGACTAGAGGAGAGCGATGCCTCTGTTGCAATAATAGATGCAACATTTCCACTCAAAAAACTATCAGACACCTGAGTTGCAGTAAGAGAATGTATCTGGCGACAGTAATGATCCTGAACTCTGACAGTTTGCTGGGAACTAAAAAGGGTGATGTCAAATGTAATAGGCTTATGATCAGAGAAAGTGGCCTCCTCAATCACAATATTATCGACATTAAAACCATATGATAAAATTAAATCAAGTGTATGTCCCAGTTTATGAGTAGCTTTATCTATATGTTGCGTAAGGCCAAAGGCATCTATTACACCAGAGAATTCGCTAACCATAGGTTTATCCGGACAGCAAACATGAATATTAAAGTCACCAAATATAAGGAGACGATCATACAGTGAAAAAACTGAGAAAGAAAGTCAGAGAATTCAGTTATAAAGTCTTTGTCAGGCTTAGGGGGGCTATAGATCAGTACACAAACCAATGGTGACATAACAGATTCTACAACTACACATTGCAGTTCGAAAGTGGAAAAAGTTCCTGCAAACAGTGTCCGTAATTTAAAATTGTTCCTAAAAACAAGAGCCACACACTGCCTCCTCTTCCAACGCACCTCGGCGTGCTAATAAATGAACAATTAGTTGGGCAAAGTTCACTAAAAACAGACGATTGGCCAACTCCAGCGCTAATCCATGTCTCGGTTAAAAACAGAAAATCCAGATTGTGACGGGAAAAAAGTCATTCATAATAAAAGTCTTGTTAGACACTGACCTGCTATTGACCAGGGCCACTTTTGCATTTAAAAAGGCCGCAGACTGGGGGCAGTGAGAGTATTCCAAAGAGCGGATGGTCAGCGAGTTCACCTCACCGCTGCGGACACGCAATCTAGGTTTAGCAGAGCTAACGGACATTAGGGGTCGATGATGCAGGGTAATGTGTATGTGACAAGAGTACCTCAAATCCCATGAATGTGGAGCCAGGTAGAGATCCTTCTGACCTAGGATGGCTTCAGAGAGCTGGCAAAGACCTGATTGTACAGGAGAACCACTCGCTCCTCTCCTGATCTTCACCCGGACGCCTCCACGTTTGCCTCGGCGCCTCCGACGCTTCCTGCGGTTAGAGATACAGCAAGGTAGCCGAATGAAACACTCAGCGATGGGGTAAATAAGCGTAAGTAGCAACAATGGGACAGTACCGACATAGCGTAAGTGACAATACAAACAAGCATAGAAGTTGACGGAGCTGACGGCAAACCGACCAACACATTGGCGCCATCTTGCTTCTTCAAAAACAGTACACATAGGCAACTGATGTCTGTAGATGATGCTGATGCCACTAGCAGGTGAGTAGATGATCCTGATGTCACTAGCAGGTGAGTAGATGATCCTGATGTCACTAGCAGGTGAGTAGATGATCCTGATGTCACTAGCAGGTGAGTAGATGATCCTGATGTCACTAGCAGGTGAGTAGATGATCCTGATGTCACTAGCAGGCGAGTAGATGATGCTGACGTCACTAGCAGGTGAGTAGATGATGCTGATACCACTAGCAGGTGAGTAGATGATGCTGACGTCACTAGCAGGTGTGTAGATGATGCTGACGTCACTAGCAGGTGAGTAGATGATCCTGATGTCACTAGCAGGTGAGTAGATGATGCTGATACCACTAGCAGGTGAGTAGATGATGCTGACGTCACTAGCAGGTGTGTAGATGATGCTGATGTCACTAGCAGGTGAGTAGATGATGCTGACGTCACTAGCAGGTGTGTAGATGATGCTGACGTCACTAGCAGGTGAGTAGATGATCCTGATGTCACTAGCAGGTGAGTAGATGATCCTGATGTCACTAGCAGGTGAGTAGATGATGCTGACATCACTAGCAGGTGTGTAGATGATGCTGATGTCACTAGCAGGTGTGTAGATGATGCTGACGTCACTAGCAGGTGTGTAGATGATGCTGATGTCACTAGCAGGTGTGTAGATGATGCTGATGCCACTAGCAGGTGTGTAGATGATGCTGATGTCACTAGCAGGTGAGGAGGAGCATGATGTCACTAGCAGGTGTGTAGATGATGCTGATGTCACTAGCAGGTGAGGAGGAGCATGATGTCACTAGCAGGTGTGTAGATGATGCTGATGTCACTAGCAGGTGAGGAGGAGCATGATGTCACTAGCAGGTGTGTAGATGATGCTGACGTCACTAGCAGGTGAAGAGGTGCATGATGTCACTAGCAGGTGTGTAGATGATGCTGACGTTACTAGCAGGTGTGTAGATGATGCTGACGTCACTAGCAGGTGAAGAGGTGCATGATGTCACTAGCAGGTGTGTAAATGATGCTGACGTCACTAGCAGGTGTGTAGATGATGCTGACGTCACTGGCAGGTGTGTAGATGATGCTGACGTCACTAGCAGGTGAGTAGATGATGCTGATGACACTAGCAGGTGTGTAGATGATGCTGATGTCACTAGCAGGTGAGTAGATGATGCTGATGTCACTAGCAGGTGTGTAGATGATGCTGATGTCACTAGCAGGTGAGGAGGAGCATGATGTCACTAGCAGGTGTGTAGATGATGCTGACGTTACTAGCAGGTGTGTAGATGATGCTGACGTCACTAGCAGGTGAAGAGGTGCATGATGTCACTAGCAGGTGTGTAAATGATGCTGATGACACTAGCAGGTGTGTAGATGATGCTGATGTCACTAGCAGGTGTTTTTTCCAGCTCCTTTATTTTTCCCATGCCTCAGCAAGAGCACTTAATTAACATAAAGCAAACAACAATACATGTATTATTTTGTGTCAAACATAAAACTTTAATAAAAACAACTTATTCATTTGGAAAGTTACTATCACATTTATGCAATAATATACCAGTTACATAGAACATCAATTCAAAGTTAAATAACCTACAAACCATTATAAAATCATTTGAATTCTGCTTGTACAACAGATGTTTGTTCAACTGCTCTTATTTCCTACATTGTTGTGGATTTTATTGATAACTTTAAATGTCTTTGTTAATTCTGTGTGACTTAAGCCAGAAAGAGAGCAGTATAAAAGGGTGATGGCAAAAGTATAAAAACACCGCTTCACTAACCCGCTCGACTGTTAGCATAACTGCTACCATGTGCTACATTAAATGTATAACGTTACATCTAACAACACAAATAAAACATACGATATTTGATTAATGTCTATAGTTGCCGATAAGCTTTTAATATAAGTTATAAGCACCATCTCGACAAACAAACATCCCGTTTTGACGCGTGATTTAACGTCTCCGCAACTTTTCCACGCAAACCTGGAAGGAACAGCCCACGCTGGAAGATCGACCGTACTCCGGTTGGACAAGGACCTCATCCTGCATGAAGTGCTTAGCACACGTACCTTTCCTCACAGTAATGGTCGCATCCTCTCGCCTATAGCCCAATTTCAACGCTTTTTTTTCCGTCGGTGGGAAAATGAAATTATAAATACGTTTTTTTTTTTTTTTTTTTTTTGAAGACAAAGGCACACTATAAACATCTGAATACTTTTGGTTTCCGCCATTTTTCGGCAAGCGAATTAACACTATAGAGCTAGAAAATAACTTGAGATCTGGGAAAACATTTGATTCAGATCGGGACTCCGAAGCGCGTTCCACGAATCATTTGATCGGGGCTTCGGAGCGAGTTCACAAAACATTTGATTCAGATCGGGACTCCGAAGCGCGATTCGCGAATCATTTGATTGGGGCTTCGGAGCGAGTTCACAAAACATTTGATTCAGATCGGGACTCCGAAGCGCGTTCCACGAATCATTTGATCGGGGCTTCGGAGCGAGTTCACAAAACATTTGATTCAGATCGGGACTCCGAAGCGCGATTCGCGAATCATTTGATCGGGGCTTCGGAGCGAGTTCACAAAACATTTGATTCAGATCGGGACTCCGAAGCGCGATTCGCGAATCATTTGATCGGGACTTCGGAGTTGGCAAAACATTTGATTCAGATCGAGACTCCGAAGCGCGTTTCGCGAATCATTTGATCGGGGCTTCGGAGTTGGCAAAACATTTGATTCAGATCGGGTAAAGCGCGTTTCGCGAATCATTTGAGATCAGGACTTTCGAGCGGATTTGCAAAACATTTGATTCTATCATGTACTTGTCTAGATCAACTTTTAATAAAGAGAAAAGAGGTTTAGAGACAGATTTTTGTTAATAGCCTGTTAGTAATCCCACAGTCCATAGCATCAGTAACTGTATAATTTAGTAAGGGAAAATTAAAACAAAATAGGATGAGATTCAATTTTTATTTTATTTTTGTAGCAATGTTCATCTTGACCTCTGTGCAGTGTTCAGGGTATTTCAGGACCCCTAATTAAATTCTAATTCTAATACTGCATCAAACAAGTGTTTATTTGAGTTGAATATTTTGATTTTCATTTAAGGAAACGAAGCCATAATTTGATAAGTTTACATTTACATTTATAAATGTTATCCAAAGCGACTTACAAATGAGCAAAAAAAAAAAAACCACAAAAACAACAAAAAGAGCAACAAAAAGTTTATAAGCGAGAATAAACAAGATGCATGCAAAATGAAGGCAGTCATTGTCTGATATGTTAAGAAATAATATAAAATAAAATATTTGACTCAAAAAGTCCAGATGACTCAAGCTGTTTGTGACTGTGAGTGTAACAGCAGCAGCAGAGATTATTAACCGGAAATGGAAACATTTAAAACTCTGATTCCTCGATTTAAAAAAAATAAATAAAAATGTAGCAAAACATTAGATTCAGATAATATGTAGAACTCTCTGTGATTATCAGTGTCAGACTGTGTGTGTTGTTTTGTCCAGGGCTCGTGGGACAGGCGTACTACTCTGGCTGTGACATCATCATCCTGGGGAGGGACTTTGAGAGGATTGAGATCATCCAGGAGCCAAACACGGGAACATCCAGGACACACACACACACAAACACACACCAGGGATTGAAAACGAAAAAAAAAATTCAATTGGTTCACTCCGAGCAGTTCACTCGGTTCACTCGATAGAATCTGTTCTGCGTTCTTCTGATATTATTACCGTTCCGAGACCGTTTCGGGAGGAAGAAATACCGGTTAATAACATTATTTTTTTAAACGATATTATTTGCCTATAATTTGCCTAATAATAATAATTCAATAATAATAATAAAGTATAGCGTTTTCCTTACTCAAAAAAAGGAAAAAATAGAGATCTAACGCTTACAGTGTACAGCCTGCACCAGATTTAGTCCAAATGTAAGCTAGGCCTACTTAAAAAAATAATAAGAATAAAATCTACAACACTTTAAAAGTATTTTTCAGATATTTAAAAATGTTTGCTGCGTTGTTAAAAAAAACACTTGTATAAGATTGCGTTTTGAGAGTAAAAAAAAAAAAAAACCCTTAAGTCACGGCTCATTGCATTTTATTAGCCCTATTACTTTCCGAATTATAATAGTTTCTCTTCAAATCAAATCCTCTAATGTTTAGGCTATAAAAACATCAATCCAAAAACAAATTAATGTAAGCTGAAGCTGATGCCTACCTCTCTCATTCGGCACGAATCCAAATGTTTCTAAAATGTTATTTAAAATAAAGAATATAGAATAATTGTAAATGTATAATAAGTAACGCTGTATATGCGTCCGACAGTCGGACTCCAAATTTCAATCAATAATTATTTTGAGGTTAATAGCAAATGAAAACTGTTCAGCTTCTGGGAAATTTGTGAAGCTCCGCTAGGCTTTTTTAGTTCCCCTCACTCCACAACAAAATAATTTCAATTAACAGTATTTAGAAAAAAAAAAACAAGAATTACAAATATAAGAAGATATAGCAATATTAACGACAAACCAAAACTAATTAATTTAGACTAAAACGAACCTGAAACCAACGTTGGGTTTCTCATTCGACACAAAATCAAAGTTTCCGTATTCGCCATGTATTTGATTAACAAATGATTATAAAGAAAATAGCCTAATGTTTGTAACATTTTTTGTCTGCATTATGTCTATTTCTGAATGAAATTTTTTTCTCTAAAAAACTTATATACAAGTGTCTCTCTCTCTCTCTCTCTCTCTCTCTATATATATATATATATATATATTAACCATGCAGGAAAACCTTTTTAAATATTTTGATAATTTAATGAAAATAAATAAATGACTTTTTAAACCGTTTAACTGATTATTAATCGGTCAAAATCAGCTGATCTGAGTTTGCTGCACTCAGAAACCGGTGACTCAGCAGAGCTTGTACGAGCTTTTGTCATCGTTAAATCTTTCTCAGACGTTTCCATATGTCGAAATTGGTTATCGCATCTATCTGTGCATGATGGTGTCATGACTCTGGCGAGCAGAGCTTCTCAAAGTTAGGAATAATCAAAGGAGAGCTGCGGTCCTCGGTTGGGCAGGAAAAGGCTAAGCATGCTGCGCTTGAGTGTAGAGACCTGCGCGATAAATCCCGCGGGTAAAGTATAAGTTTTTTATTAACCCATTGCATTTTCTGCCTGCTATACTCTGTTATTTTTTTCAATTGCTCCCCTGTTGAATATAAATTTAAAAAAGAAACAAATGTTTCGTTTTATTTGTGTTTAATTAAATGGATGAAAGTAACGAACATGGAACTCAGAACATAGAACATAGAAATACAGTAAAAAAGTAAGAAATGTAAATAAAAAATATACCTATTAGGCTATAGCCTAATGAATTATATAGCTAATAATAATAAACCTGGATTTATTTCATGTTCAAAGGAAAATTAGCCTATACTGCTTAAAACTTTTTTCCTCAATAACAAAATAGACCAATTTTAAATGTTTATCTAAATAATTATAGGCCTATTTCAAATCTTCCATTTATGTCAAAAATTTTAGAAAAAGTTGTGTCTGCTCAATTGAGCACCTTCCTGCATAAAAATGATCTGTATGAAGAATTTCAGTCAGGTTTCAGGCCCCACCATAGCACAGAAACTGCACTTGTTAAAATTACAAATGACCTGCTCCTTGCGTCAGATCAAGGCTGCATCTCATTTCTAGTCTTACTTGATCTTAGTGCTGCTTTCGACACCATAGATCATGACATACTCATAGATCAATTACAAAACTATACAGCTATTCAAGGGCAGGCTCTAAGATGGTTTAGATCCTACCTGTCCGATTGCTACCATTTTGTTTACTTAAATGGGGTGTCATCTCATTTATCATCAGTAAAATATGGAGTGCCACAAGGATCCGTCCTAGGTCCCCTTCTATTTTCAATATATATGTTGCCTCTTGGTAATATTATTAGAAAATACGGAATCAGCTTCCACTGTTATGCTGATGATACTCAGCTATATATCTCAACGAGACCAGATGAAACCTCTAAATTATCTAAGCTAACAGAGTGTGTTAAAATTGTAAAAGATTGGATGACAAATAATTTTCTCCAATTAAATTCGGATAAGACAGAGATATTAATTATTGGACCAAAAAACACTACACAGAATCTTGTAGATCACAATCTGCAACTAGACGGATGTACTGTTACTTCCTCTACAGTCAGAAATCTGGGTGTTATATTAGACAGCAACTTGTCTTTTGAAAATCATATTTTCAATGTTACAAAAACAGCATTCTTCCATCTTAGAAACATTGCCAAGCTACGAAACATGTTATCTGTTTCTAATGCAGAAAAGCTAGTTCATATATTCAAGACCTCTAGACTGGACTATTGTAATGCACTTCTAGGTGGTTGTCCTGCTTCTTCAATAAACAAGCTACAGGTAGTCCAAAATGCAGCAGCTAGAGTCCTTACCAGGTCAAGAAAATATGATCATGTTACCCCAGTTTTACAGTCTCTGCACTGACTACCTATTAAGTTCCGTATCAGTTACAAATTATCATTACTTACCTATAAGGCCCTAAATGGTTTAGCTCCAGCGTACCTAACTAGCCTTCTACCAGGCTACAACCCATCACGCACCTAGGACAGCAAAATCCACTAAAGGAGGTAGAGCTTCCTCACATTTGGCTCCCAAACTCTGGAATAGCCTTCCTGATAATGTTCGGGGTTCAGACACACTCTCTCTGTTTAAATCTAGATTAAAAACGCATCTCTTTCGCCAAGCATTCGAATAATGTATCTCTTAAATTGTGAGTGTAGTTGCATCTGATCAAATGTGCATTTTTATTCATTGATGTCTCTATTTGTTTCTCTGTTGCTGCTGGATCTTCATCCCGTGGTAACTAGGATTTACACAAGCTCCAGTCTGGATCCAGAACACCTGAGAAGAGATGATGCTGACCCTCAGAGGACCTCAGATGATGCTAACCCTGAATCATCAAACAGAACTAACAATTATTGCTACAAGTGTGACTGCATCATATAATAATTATTAATTAATAATGTTCATCTTCTGGCTGACTACGTCTTGTATTAATTTTTCAAAAAATCCAGTCAAACGTGCACAAACTGACAGTCGCCACCATAAGCTACTACTAAATATTGTAGAAACATAATTTTCTGTTGTTTTGTAACGATTTGTATTGTAAAAAGCGCTATACAAATAAACTTGAATGAATGAATTGCGTGCCTTAATGAGAGGCTTAAATGTTATCATATATTTTTAAATATGTACAAATCACTTTTTAAAGTATTCTTTTCTGGTAACAGGGCTGACACAATGAGCGTGTCCCTGTCTTTCAGATATTACATAAACTCAAAGAAAATTCATTAAAAAGAAGAGAACACTTACTTGTCTTCTACCATCAACTTCAAGAAAGTCAGATGATGTCACTTCCTCGAACTGATGCAACCTTTAGAACAGTCCATTATCTTTAAGGAGGTGTTTACATAAAAAGTACCAGGGTTGACGAGAACCTATAGGGATCCCACTAAGTTGTGTGTTTTTTATTTTATTTGACATGTTAATTATGACTAATGGACTGACACTTAAGGCTTTATACAACTTTTTTGGCCTCTATAGTAAGTAGAAGTAGAAAAATCATACTGAGGGACGGGCCATTTTCAACATTTCTTCAAGATGCTTTGCACAAAAATGTGATTAAAATCCTTTAAAAACAAAAGAAACAGAAAATAATTGATTCTTATATTATGAGACATTATGGTAACTAAAGTATATTATATTTTATTTGTTTTCTGTTTTATTAAGATTTACAGAGATTTTTCCTGAGGGGGAAAAAAATGGCACGTTTTTGTATAATGACCCTGATACTGTTAAAAGGCACATCATTAAAACAAAAAATACGATTTCACATTTCACACCTAAACACTTGTGGAAAATGTAATTAGAACTAGCTACTAAATTAGTTAAAAAGGCCTATCCATATACAGATATGATTCGCGAACCCCAAACTGACTCAAATGATTCGCGAACCCGCTACGAACTCTCGAATTGATTCAAATGATTCACACTCCGAACTCAATGATTCGCGATCCCAAAACTGACTCTAATGATTCGCGATCCCGCTCCGAACTCCCAAACTGACTCAAATTATTCGCGAATCCGCTCCGAACTCCCAAAATGACTAAAATGATTCGCGCTCCGAACTCCCGAACTAACTCAAATGATTCGCGATCCCCAAAATGACTACAATCGCGATCCCGCTCCGAACTCCCAAACTGACTCAAATGATTCGCGAATTCCGCTCCGAACTCCCAAAATGACTAAAATGAATCGCGATCCCCAAACTGACTCAAATGATTCGCGATCCCTAAACTGACTATAATTATTCGCGAACCCGCTCCGAACTCCCGAACGGACTCAGTGATTCGCGCTCCGAACTCCTGAACTGACTCAAATGATTCGCGATCCCCAAAATGACTCCAATGATTCGCGATCCCGCTTCCGAACTCCCAAACTGACTTAAATGATTCGCGAATTCCGCTCCGAACTCCCAAAATGACTCAAATGATTCGCGATCCCCAAACTGACTCAAATGATTCGCGATCCCCAAAATGACTATAATGATTCGTGAACCCGCTCCGAACTCCTGAACCGACTCAATGCATTACTGTTAAAAGTAACTTTTTAAATGTTCCCTTTAATGCACTTTTATGCGTTATGGTCTATACAAACACAAAGTAAAACAGAAAGTAATTTAAAACACTATTTTGATTAAGTCAGACCAGCACAAACTGAATATTGTATATCACAAGGATTTCTGAAATAAATAACAAAACACCTGAATAATATATTCAGAATCAAAAACTAAAGTGGCCTCTGAATCATAAAAGCTGTTGTGTTGAGCCCTTAAAAATTTTCCTTTCACAGCTTAAGTATGAAAACTATCAACAATGGACAACATAACCCAGAACATTTTGAAATAAATAAATGAAAGCAATCTGAATTATTCAGAATCTCTATATATATATATATAAATGCTGTTTAAAAATGAAATCTATGTTATCATGCTAAGGAGCTGACTGAAAGCCGGTGACTCCACAGTAGAGACAGGTGCATGTTTTCAACAATATTTCACCTGTATGAGAAAAACATACAGAGAATCACTTAAGACACTTTGCTGTAGACCCATTCCACATAATAATATTCATTAAAACTGCATGTTAACACGTAGGAGCTTGCTGCATGAATCCGTGAGTAGGCTACAGTTTACAAATCCATGGGAACGGATTGCGAAAGTGTGCGCGCAGATTATGAATTAATGGGTACAGATTCAAAAACCGAGGGTATGGTTTACAAAATCTGAGCACAGATTGGAAATTCGTGGGCTAGGATAGGACATTCGAACCAGAAAGACACAGCTTACATTTGACTAAAAGGTTTTTGTCTTTATGCTCAACTAAAGTGAAATAATGAGCATATTTCCACTTTGAGAAACTCGTGTTGCTCTTGCCTTGACTCGCCATGACTGCCGCACATACTTGAATAAACGGAGACACGCCCACAGTGCGTCTTCGTGTTTGCAGTGATTAGCATCCACCAATCCTACAATGCGTCGCTGCTGCAAACAGGTTAGGCTGCACTTCAGTAAAAATTAATTAATTATTTAAAAAGTATCGGACAATGCACCATGTGGTAACGGTAACGGAGTTAATTTATTTTAAAAGTAATGCGTTACAGTATTAGTTACTGTCAAAAGTACTAATAGCGCGTTACTGCCCAACACTGCTGAATGCAAAGTGATTGAATTATGCACTGAAATAATAAAATACTGCAAATTGCTATTTTGATTTTGCGGGTTTTTAAAGCAGCACACATTTTTCATGGCCAAACCTCTGACTTCAGTATAACTTTAATAAACAACACTTGAGAAAAGTGAGCGCTTATGGTACATTGACATCAGCATTTCAAATTATTTTCTTATTTAAAGATCATCTATGAGTGAAATTCTTCATATTTATTTGTAAAAAAAAAAAATACATGCAGTTAAAAATATACTGCAATATTCTACATAGCGCAGAAGACATGCTGGTGCAATCAAACAAGTTGGTTTGAATATAAAATTGGTCATAATATAAGCAGAAGTGTGATGGGTGCAGTGGGTTAGTGTTGTTATACTGTTGTGTATCACCAGCAGAGGGCAGTAGAGTTACATTCAACACTGTGTGTTTCTCTTCTGTTTCACCAGTAGAGGAAAGTGTAGAATTATTTTATTTTGTTGTATTCAGACTCAAATTGGAGGTTTAAGAGCTTAATTTGGAAACATTTAATGAACGCATCAGCGAGCTGCGAATTATTCGCTAGTTCTAAAATGTACTATAGTAATACTACGTTTTGGTCATGTTATACCAATGCACTCTTTAGTATCTAATTGTATAGAAAAGTACTACAGTGTTACATCCTGAGCTTTTGTATAGGTTGGTTAGGGTTAGCTACAAGTGTATAAATTTTTCTGAATCAGTTCTGTTTATCCCTGTACGGTTGTCTCTCGGGAGTGTGTCAGTGCGCATGCGCAGTCTCCGCCTGCGCTCGGTCCGTGGCGGCTGCTGCTGCTGTTTCTGTCCGCCGCGCGAGAATCTCCGTGTATTTCCGCCCTGTTCTCGCCCGCCGCTCGTTTATGCGTCCGAGTCCGACAGCCGGGCCCGCGCTGCTCGGTCCGTGCTCCCGGTAAAGGCTCGTCTCACCGCGGCTCCGGGCGTTATGCGCTCACATGAGGCCTACACGCTGAAGCTGTCCTCCTCCTCCTGCTCCTGCTCCTCCTCTCATGCATGAATCTCACCGTGATGGCTGATGATCAACAACTGCCCGGTGCTCCCGGAACGTCACTGCAGAGCCCCGAGGCCACGGCGCTGCAGTACAACAAGATCAAGAACTCGATTTGGTGAGAGATCCGATCTCAGAAACATCTCTGCGCTCTCAACAGCGCGTGCATGTGACGGGTTGCGCTTGGATCGGTGTCTGATCTCCATTGCATGTGATGCTAGGCTGTTTACATATGATGTCAGATGTCTAATGGACAGCAGACCTACATTTAGTTGCATGGCACATCTGATTTGTGATTAATATGCATGTGCATGCATCTGATTTGTGATTATGGATCTGATGCATGTGGTTATGGCTGGTTTATAAATGCATTAGATTATTTGATTCCATTGCATGGTGCAGCTGATTTCAAATGCATGTGATATATATGTCATTGCGTTGCTATTTTTACTTCCATGGCATTTGGATGTCTGATTATATTGCTTATGATGAATGATTTTCTTCTTTAATGGATCTTGTGATGTCACTGCTTGGGATGTTTTTGCATAGGAGGTCTGATTTCATTTAGTGGCATGCATGTAATGTATAATTTCAATTTATGTGACTATATGTCTGATATTTCATTTAAAATGTCAGATTTCTGTTGCAATAGATGTATGATTTCATTGCATTGAGACACCGTCTGATTTGATTTTCTGATGTCATTGAGATGCAGATATGCTGTGCAGTGACATCAGAAAATCAACCAGATAGAATCAGACACCATCCCCATGCAATAAAATCATGCATCCATTGCAGCTGAAATCAGACATCCAGTGGCATCAGGAAACCATGCAATAAAATCAGACACCGTCCCCATGTAATAAAATCAGACATCAAATCCAAGCAATTAAATCAGACATTCCAATGCAATTATTAATCAGACATGCAGATATGCCATGCCATGCAGTTACATCTGACATCTCATGCAATGACTTCAGAAATCAATTAGACAAGTCCTCATGCAATAAAATCAGACATCATAACGAAATCATTCAACCCAATCCAGTCAAACTGGAAATCAGACGTAAAATCAGCAAATTATGTCTGATTTATAAGTGCATTGGGATGTCTGTTTTAATTGATTGGGTATGATATCTGATTTTATTGCTTGGGGATGGTGTCTGATTTTGTTGCATGGATCTTCTGAGGTCATTGCAATGGCATACCTGATTTCAGATGCAAGTAATATCTGATTTCAGTGCATGTGATCATGTCAGAGTCTGTCTAATTGCATTGCATTTGGATGTATGATTTAATTGCATGGGTTATCTGATATCATTTAATACAATGTCTGATTTCAGTTCAATGTGACGCCTGATTGATTTTGAAAGTCCACTTGTACCTAATTTCTCATATAAATCAGACATGAAAATGATTTTAGATGATCTACATGCACTTAACCATAAAAGCGTAATTTCTCCAGAACCAACAAACCTGTTAAATGAATAGACAGGTGTTCTTTTCTTTTATCTCAAACAAGCGCAACACCTTGTTATCAGGAACTCAACAGCTTGTCTTGTTTGTGTGTTTATTCTTGAAGCACAACCGGTCTAATAATCTGTTTTTCTTGTTTTACAGCAAATCAGTACAATCAAAAGTGGAGAGTATCTTGGTAAGTCTGTCATGTCATTAATCAGAAACATTCAGTATTATCAGACATGTCTCGTTGTTTATATTATAGATGTGTTTATATTGTAGTTTCCCTTAGTTGAAGATCTTAAAGGTTATTTATAAATGTAACTATTTATGTATATTGAAGTCTTATTATATTGCTGTTGCCACTGCTTCTAAATAGCATTTTTAGAGATAATATCGGGGAAGTATTATGTTTATAATGTTGTTATAATTGTTATAAATTATTATTATTTTTATTAACAGTATTTTTTTTTTAAATACTTTTCCTGTGACCATTTTAGATTTTCTGTCAAATATCAAACTAAAGGTTTTACTATGATTTTATTTGTATTTTACTTCTACTACTGAATTTACCATGAAAATCGCTTTTTCTGCTGATTTGGCATGAAGTTATTAATAAATATTTTAAATATCAGTGTTACACTGGCCATTGGCTTCCCATCTATGTAGTTATCAGCCACTGGTGAACCAGATAAACCAGCATCTGGTTCATTCATCACGCTGGAAATGGAAGGTCAAGCTGAGCACATTGCATTGTGGGATGCAGTATAGTGTGTCAAGTGCTCTGGTTGTACAATACACACTTATGCTGGTGTAGAAAATCATACGAGTATTACATGCAAACAGAAAACCAGCACACATAGTGCACGCTGCAGGGACAGGACAGTATGGGTTTTATGGTGGTATGTTATTAAAAACATTGGACAAGTTTCAGTTTTTTGATCTGTTTTGCATTTGTGAATGAGGTCACTAGTTTGTGAGTCATATTTGGTGAATGTGTTCATTTTGAGACTATTCTGATCGTGTAAAGAGTATGTTAGTGATATTCGTTACTGTCTGACAGTGTGATTTATTTTCAGTTCCAGCACGCGTGTGTGTGTGTGTCATCTGAAGGACACTCACTTTTATCAAAACAGCGCTTTCTTCAGCAGTTATCATTGGAATCATTTATAGTTATTCTTCAACTGGGAGTATCGTAGTGTCCTGCTATATCTTTCTCGGATGATGTATTTTTCACAATTCTTCCTTTACATGTTTGTAGAAGTTACACCAGTAAGACCAAATGTCCTACTGTAAATATCTCAAAACTTAATGTTTGATTTGTAATATGCTTTGCTAAGACTTTAAAGATGATTTTCTCAATATTTAGATTTTTTTTTTTGCTTCCTCGGATTCCAGATTTTCCAATAGTTGCTCATCAGTTACTCGGGAGAAAGGTGGATAGCTAAAAACCTTTTGAACATATTTAATATGTGTGACATAATTTTTGCATTTGCTCTGAAGTGCTTTAAAAGTGCCGTTTCAGACAAGTACATTCTGAATATTAAAAACAAAAACTAGCGTAACCGATTACAACAATACGTTGTAATTATATAAGTATCACTACATAGAATACTTTGTTTAATAATACCCTTTTACTATTTTTCGAGCCGTCACTTAAGCTACAAGAACAGCTGAACTGATTCACAGAAATTATTAACTTAAATATCTGTAATATGCATAAATATTTGCTGTTTCATCTACTCCATTTGTACCATGGTAATTCTGTGAATTAACTTGAATGATCAAATAAATGTCATGGTATTTGAGTATGGTAACCATTTATTACCACGGTATTTATTCAAGTATTGTGTTATTAGCTTATACTGTATTATGGTAAATCCACAGTAATTTTTGAACGATTGTTCATTCTCAACATATTTGAGCAAAATGTTGTAAGTTAACTTCAAGTGAGGATTTAAATGAAGAAGTCATTCCTTGCACTGGTCTTACTGCGGTTTTGCTGATGAATATTGGTTGAGTATTTCTTTGTTACCAGAGAGCAGGCTTTTAGTTAGCTGTGATCTCTCAAGAGGCATTTCAGGATAGTTAGACACACTTGACGGAAATATCCACAATTTTGTGTTATGTTCCAGGCAAAGCTGACAAAACTGAAAGGTCAATCCTCCGGAATTGTAAAGATTGGAATGGAATTATATAGAGCTGAATTGGAATGGAATGCAATTGGATATATTTGAATTTAATAGAATGGATTTGAAAAGATTAGTATAGAATGGAATGGAATGCAATGAAATTCTATAGATTGGAATGGAGTATAATGGAATGGAATAGAATGGAATGTATTGGAATTGTATAGAATGGAATAAAATGCAGTTAAATAGATTAGAATTGAATAGAATGGATTTGGAATAGAATATAGTGGAATTAATCGGAGGTTTATAGATGGGAAAGGAATATAATAGATTTTAATGGACTGGAATGGAATGGATTGGAATTGAATAGAATGGATTTGAATAGAATAGAATGGGATGCATTGACATACTATAGATTGGAATGGAGTATAATGAATTGGAATAGAATGGAATGGACTGGAATTGTATAGAATGGAATTGAATGCTGTTATATAGATTGGAATTGAATAGAATGGATTGGCATTGTATAGAATGGAATTGAATGCTGTTATATAGATTTGAATTTAATAAAATAGATTTGAACAGGATAGAGTGGAATGGATTGGAATTGTATAGAATGGAATTGAATGCTGTTATATAGATTGGAATTGAATAGAATGGATTGGCATTGTATAGAATGGAATTGAATGCTGTTATATAGATTTGAATTTAATAAAATAGATTTGAACAGGATAGAGTGGAATGGATTGGAATTGTATAGAATGGAATTGAATGCTGTTATATAGATTGGAATTGAATAGAATGGATTGGAATTGTATAGAATGGAATTGAATGCTGTTATATAGATTGGAATTGAATATAATGGATTGGAATTGTATAGAATGGAATTGAATGCTGTTATATAGATTGGAATTTAATAGAATGGATTGGAATTGTATAGAATGGAATTGAATGCTGTTATATAGATTGGAATTTAATAGAATAGATTTGGAACAGGATAGAGTGGAATGGAATGGAATTGTATAGATTGCACTGAATATAGAATGGCATACAATGTTGATATGCTGATGGAAATTGTTGCTACTCTACAGTGTGTGAATGTACAAATAAACAGGACAGTAAAAGTAATACGATACTCAAACTGTGTCTTTTACCACGGTTAAAGGGTGTTTGTTTGGGACAACATGACACGGGACGGCAACAGCAATATGATAAGACACCAATGTTCACTTGATAGTTTAATCAGAATCAGAATAAACAACTCTTTCACCAGTTAATAATAGTTAGTTAGTTAGTGCGACTGAAGCTGTTTGTGAAAGCAACATAAAACAACTTCAACCTCAAATGATCCAATCAGAATTTAGAGATGCACTAGACATATGCTACAAAATACAATAGTGTGTGGCAGAATATGAGTTACAGTGTACAATTTTACATGTAATGTGTTTTGTTGCTCAGCAATTGGCTGCTACTGCCAAACAGAGCCAAGATAACTACTCTGTAAAGATGTCACAGTGTGTTAGAATGATGGTGTAAAATGATCACAGGTATTAATAAAGCTCTAGAGTAGACAGAATGAGCATAATAAAGCCTTTAAAGAGTCGAACAGAATAATAATAAGGCTGTTTGCTTTGGATGGAAGGATTTATAACCACTACATGGTACGTCTAGATAATAACAGTGAATTGTCTTTCTTTTTTTTTTCTCTTACTCTCATTGGCTGTCCAGCCATTCACAAGCGCTGGTTCCCCCTAGCAACAAAGAGGCAAATAGAATAGGACGAGGTGAGAGGAATCACTCTCACCAGCCAATGGAAGGCGAGGTGGGCGGAGCCTGTGCTGAAACGATGTGTTGCCAGTCTGTCAGCATTGACATGCATGTTTACTGTCAGGGTTTACATGGAAACCAGCTAAGAACAGGGCAGGACTGCAGGTTTGCTGCTGGTCATAAGCACAGACACGCTCTGGTACGGTGCGCCTGACCGACTCCAGGGGCTCTGCTTCTAACCGTACAATACAGCAACCTCGCGGAAATGAATGCAGGGGAATACAGTGAGGTCATGGGCTGCGGAGCCTTTTGCAGGGGCCAGAAATCAAGGTTGCTAAAAAGTTGCTAAATCAGATTTCTGCTGCAGTGGAATCTCCATCACAACCAAATATAAACTTTTATTGGAAAAACTCAACTATTGTCATATGTGAAATAATAAATACATTTTAGTATAGTCATAGAATTTTACTGATTTTCACACTTTAATTACGTTTAATACTTTTGCATGAATGTTTACATGCCGTTTTCTTAAAGAGTAAAAATAAATGTCAAACTTGTCTGAATTGCCTTTGTCTGATAATCCTTGTGTTGTTCATTTACACAGCAAGATGTTGAGAAGTTTACAGATATCGAAAAGCTCTACCTCTACCTTAAGTTGCCTTCTAGTCCCAGTAGTGGCAATGACAAAAGGTACATTTTATTTTTTATCTACAATATTCCTGTCCATATCCCCCTCCTCTGTTTTTATGATTTGAACTTCTTATTTGTGATTTTTGTGCTTTGCGATATCAAATACACTCATGGCATATACGTCTAATGATTATGATTCACTCTTATTTACATTCAGTAAAACAGTAAAACATATAACATTTGCAATTATCATTTTTTTGTAATATTGTTTAATTTTGCGTTTGTTGTTGGCTTCACATTGATTTATGAGCTAATCATTTCGCCATTTATATAGATTTTGTGTAAATTATGACATTGCAATACCAGGCTTCCTGTGTTTTATCATTTGTTTTCCCTTATCTGTCCATCATGTCAACCCCTCTTTACCAACATGATGTCCAATAGAACTGAAAATCAGAGGGGCTCTGCAAGTCCTGCAATATGGTAGTACAACTTTAACTTTATATTAAAGGGAAAATAATTCTGAAATCATTTGTAACATGATATATTACACAGGACCAACAAATGTACACACACCCTTCTGGTGCTGCACCATCACTGATTTAAGCCTTTATTTTCCTCTGTTTTCCCCAAAGCGACCAGAATTCCATGTCGTCCAGTCGGACTCAACAGATGTACGCATTCAACTGGATCCGAAATCACTTGGAAGAGCACCCAGAAACCTCACTGCCAAAACAAGAGGTGTACGACGAATACAAGTGAGTGATTTGACACTGGAATGGACAGAGGTTGTGTTCGCATGTACTCATCAGTTTCTGATGCTGTGTTTCAGGAGTTATTGCGACAATCTGGGTTACCATCCTTTAAGCGCAGCTGATTTTGGGAAGATCATGAAAAATGTTTTTCCGAACATGAAGGCACGCCGTTTGGGCATGAGGGGGAAATCAAAATATCCTTTTGTGTGGAAATATCTTACTGCCTATATTTTGATTTTGAGATACCGTAGGTTCCAACCTGTTGAAACACCTAAAGCTTCACAACATTTGCTTTCGAAACATTTTGTGTTCATTGAGAATTGTTGTGACCCTTTACAATGTGTTACGTACTGCTATAGTGGACTGAGAAAAAAAGCCTTTGTGCACATGCCATCACTCCCTAACCTGGACTTACACAAAGCAGGAGATGGGGTCAGTATCCTGTTTCTGTCAAGTCCAAAACAAGAGATTCGTATCATGCTCTAATTGCAACAGCATTGTGTTGGTGTTCAAATGAAGTTTGATAAGCATATCCCCTCTTAATGCTGGGCTTCTTTAGTGTGAGTTGTTGGAGTCGACTGGACAGTCTCCCAGTGCTGAGGATGAGATGCGCTCGGCAGCTTGCGGTCTTGTCTGCGAATGGGCTCAGAAGGTTTTGAGTCGCCAGTTTGACAGTGTGGAGGAATTGGCACGCTTTCTTCTCAACAGTCACTATATAGGCACTAAATCCATGGCAGCTCTTACTGTCATGACTGGAACCCCAACAGGCAAGACACAAAAATGGCATACAAATCTAGACGATGCATGATTAAATGTCGGTTGTAGCAGCTACTTGTTGCACCCTTCAGGAGTTTTACTTGTGTGGCATTCAAACTATGTTTGTTACTTGTATTTAACTAGAATCTCTTTGATAAAATACAGGTATGAAAACCCCTACGCCTGCCTCTGCCTTTGTGCCAACTGGTGAAGCCAACTTATTCCAGCCGCAAGTGAAAACCCTCCCTTCGCCTTCTGTAGATGCCAAACAACAGCTGCAGCGGAAGATCCAGAAGAAACAGCAGGAGCAGAAGCTCACCTCTCCTTTGCCCACTGATGCCCAGGCCAGAAGGGCAGAAGCGGGCACACCCGGCCCTGGATCCAGCCTGACCTCTGGAAGTCCTGCACTACTGTCCCCTCAACCCACCATAGGCATCGTGGTCACTGCTGTTCCAAGTCCTATCACAGTAAGCAGCTTTTTGGTTGATAGCAGGCTATGGATGATTAGACATTGCTGAATGACAAATTATTTAGATTGCTTTTGTTTGTGTCATTTGCAGGTTCAGAGAAACCGGCAACTAATGACCTCTCCAAGTCCCGTTGGGGCAGCAGAGGGAAAAGTTGTACCTGTTAACTTCCAGGTTGTGACACAACCTGTTAAGCAGTCTCCAAAAACGCCCCAAAATATCCCTGCCAGCCCAGTCGGTGACAGGTTGGCCAGACACCGATATGCCCAGATTTTACCTAAACCTTCTGCCACAAGCGCCATTGCACTTCGCTCGCCCCAAACGCTTCTGATCACCAACAGCCCCATCAAGACGGTGATGCCCACGCCCCACGTTAGCTCGGTCAATGTGGTCAAGATGACTGCAATTTCATTAGCGCCTAACAGTAGCAGTAGTAATAGTATTACTCCTACCCCTTTGAGACCTGCTTCGACAGGAATCAGTAGCACAGCTTTCCTGGAAGAATCTAGCCAAATCCAGCTAGCGCAGAATGGGGCATCTGTCATGTCTCTTCAGTCATCTGGGAAAACTGGACGTCCCTCTACGACCCCAACCCCATCAGCATCCACTGTTACTAGTGAGGTAAAAGTGACATTTGAAGCTGTGAATGACAGTTACTCAGCTACTGCTGTTGATAAACAAATCACTGCATCAGGGGCAAGAACAGGACTAAAGAATGAAAGAGCCACTAAATTCAGGGCTTCCAGTGAACCCTCTCTTCTTATTAAGGCGTCCCCTGTGCCTGAGAGAGTGACAAGGGCCAAGAGTGACTCCACAACCCCTTCAAGTACAATCATGGGGGCTCTTGCCCCGAGCAGCAATAACAACAACGATCACCCAGAAAGTACTTTGTATTTAACTGTTACTAGCCAGAATGTAGATGCTGAATTGTCATCCATTTGTGCGATGGCAACTGCAAGCACTTCTTCTAAAGATGCTGTTCTTGGTCCAAAAAGCCCTCGTAAACGTTCTGCATCTGTTTTGGAAACCCATACAATCCCAGTTAAAAGAGTATTCATTTCCCAGCAACCTTTAGATAGTGGAAGCAATGCCAAGCCTGGTCTTGTAATAGCAGCTAAGAAGATACACAGACCTGGCACTCCAGCAAGACCAGAGAGCGCTCCATGCAAAGTTACACTAAAACAGAGTAGCTCTCTTCCAACTCAAATCTTAGCTCTTTCTGACACTCCTATTGGAGCCCTGGACATCTCCCAGATGGTTAATCCTCAGAGCTCTTTACAACTCGCAAATGAAGCTGCTGATATTAGCCAGAATGAAACTGCTCCTGCTAAAAGCACAGTTTTACTGCAGCAAATCTCAAGTCACCAACAAATCAGCAGTGACGTTTCTCAGGAGGTATCTACTATAAGTGAGCTCAAGAGTTCACTGCAAGACTACTCGCAACAGATGCAAACAGAACACAAACAGATTGCCGCTAATCCATTACCGTTGACCGCCCAGGAAACTGAGACCACTAGTCAGCTCACTCTTCAGCAGGACATTGTTGATTTTGAAGGAGCCCAAGCAAGCATGGACTATTTTCCCTTCAATGATGATGATATGACCCAGGACAGTATTGTAGAAGAGCTTGTACAGATGGAGGAACAGATGAAGCTGAATAGCAGCTTGCAATCCTACTTGAGCTGTGTTGATATATCCCTACAAGGTCAAGCCACGGTTGGCCAAGGAACAATCCTGTCGCCCCATCAGACAAGTGCACAGTTCTATCATTCGTCTCACAGTAGCGCCACGCCAATCCACACGCCAACTCCGACACCCACACCGACACCAACACCTACTCCAACTCCTACCTCTGAGATGCTACCAGGGGGTCATTGCTTGACCAGAGAAAGTCCTTGTTCTCGAATGGCTCCTGTTACCCCAGTGGATAGCTTCTTGGGTGGGCGCCATACACCCATCAGTACTCCACTGTCTAACTGCAGCAGCAGTGTTCCTCCGAGTCCCATCGAATGCCGCAATCCCTTTGCGTTCACTCCTATAAACTCTAGTATAACTGGATATCACGATGGTAGCGTTGTGTCCAGCAGTCCAGTGAAACCCATGCAAAGACCAATGGCCACCCACCCAGATAAAGCCAAGCTGGAGTGGATCAACAACAGGTACAACAGCACCGCAGGGTCTCCTGTTATCTCCACCAGCTCCACCATTGGCATCCTGCCCAGTTACCAGGATCTGGTGGAGGACCACTTCCGTAAACCACATGCTTTTGCCATCCCAGGTCAATCTCTCCAGTGTCAATCAAGGCATCAAGACGGAAACTTGGGGAGGTTGACAACCGTTTCTCCAGTGCAACAAGGACAGCAAACCACCCTTAGTAGCAAGCAAGAAAGTTTTGCCATCCCAGCTCCGTTGGACAATAAAGGAGCAGGAAGCACATCTACATCTGGAGGTGGAACCTTCCGGTGTCGCAGCGTTAGCCCAGCAGTTCGTCAGCGTAACCTTAGCGGCACCACTGCACAAACAGTCACCACTCCACGGTCTGTTGTTTCTCCCTTTAACTGCCCCTTGACATCTGAGGTCCTGAACATTTTGTCCAACAACCAGTCTGTGGTCAGTGCCAGCAGCTTGGCCCAGAGGAGCCAATCAGTTCCACTGAACATCATGATGCAGTCTGAGCTGCTTCCCATCAGTCACCAGGCGCAGCAAAGCAATAGTGCTAAAATCACCACCGTGCTCCTTAACAAGATGGACACGGATGGAGACGACACAGTGCGAGGGCTTGGTGTAAATAATCTGCCCGCCAATTATACAGCACGGATGAACTTAACCCAAATCCTGGAGACGACACAGGGCTTCCCCGGAGGCCCCAACTCTCAGAACCAGCAGCTGCCTCTGGACACAAGCCCTTTGCCTTTTGACTTCCAGAAGACGGGTTACCTCATAAGTGCGGGAGAGGAGCAAGTCTCCTTCTCCACTGGTGACAGTCGAGCACAATCAGGCTCAGGACTGCAGCAACCAGAAGAGCAGCTTCAGCTCCAGGAACAAGATCAACAGCTACAACTCCAGAATCAACAGCTTCAACTTCAAGACACACAGTTGCAGCTCCAGGACCAACAACAGTTACAAGTTGACCCAGGTCTCACCCAGCAGCACTTGTTGCTCCAAACCTCGCAGCAGGTTGTGGATCAGGAGCAGCAAGAGCAACTGGACTTCAACACTACCGTCAAGGATCTCTTGGGGGAGGACAGCCTCAACCCCAGTTCCCAACTCGTCGGACAGGTGGCGTCAGAGCTCAGTGCTGTCGCCTCTGACTTTTCGAACGATATCCGGTTGACTTCTGACCTTTCGAGTAGCATTAACGACTTGAACACTTTGGACCCCAACTTGCTGTTTGACCCTAGTCAGCAGCAGGACCAATATGAAGACGCCACACTGGAAGAGCTAAAGAACGATCCTCTGTTTCAGCAGATTTGCAGCGATACTGTGAATTCTGCTGGTTTCGATTGGCTGGAGAATAAAGACCAGCCAACTGTGGAAATGTTGGGATGATATTAGTCCCTGTTCTTTTACTGTTGATGTTGCTGTTGTCTGTTGTGGTTTATATTTATTGTTTCTGTTCAGCGTTTGTTTTTTTTTGTATTGCAACATTTTGTTTATCCTTAACGTACAAAAATATTGAATGATGTGTCTGTGCAGCAAAAATCTGGACCCTTTGGACTGTCCAGTGTAAAGTGCCAGCCTGAGGTTAATCTCTTACAGGCATGTGCTTTATCTGATTTTATTATTGTTTTGTTTGTATTCCTGCTGTATGATTTCATAATCATTCCAGTCGTTTCCAAAGTCATTTACAGTGAGCGGTCAGATATTTCCATATCTGGTTCCAGCTGGTAGTAAAGTACGTTCAATATGATGAGACATCACATGGTGCACAAGCACATCCCTCTTTCATATATTTCCTCCCACTAAAACAAATGCATAATTTGTTCTCGTATTGAAACGAAATGCAATATTCCAAGTAACGAATCACTGACGTTGGGGAAACTCACTTTCTAGAACGTTGTCTAAAGATCCAGTAATGTGGCTTTTGCGAGTTTGCAAGTGCCCCCATGTACCATAAGTACAGCAGAGGTGAAATATCACATCTACATATCGTAAACCGGTCAGTTCAGTGAACTGCGGAGATCTTAGGTGCTACTTGGTGCTGACTTAAAGAATCGCATTTACTGAACCTTTCATCAGCCATCATTTGTTTTGTCAAAGTGATTTTACACATTTTTGGGGGAGAAAGGTTTTAAGGCCATAATACCAGTACTGTTAAATCCAAACTATTGGGGAAGGATGAGATTTCCAGTTTGTTTTTCTCTCAAAAAAATGGGAATATAAAGACTCGTCTGCCTTATTTCCAGAGTCTAAGGCCTTATCCCATCTCATTAAAGGCTTCTGAATTCAAGGGTTACTTTAAAAGAACGACCTTGGTGCACTTGTCGTGAATTAGCATTGTCCATCATCAGATGGTTGCTAGCCATTTTGAAGGCTTTGCTAGCACATAATTGCAAACTGGTAGTGACGACGGTATGGTGATGGCTAGATATTCTTACCAACTCGAGATCAACAGGCAAACCTGTGTCGTTTCTCCAGCCTTAACTCCATACCAAAGAGAAGCTGTGGAGAACAAGAGATTGCGATCCAATGAGGTTTACATCAGGCCGTCATTAACAAAAAAAAAAAAGGGATCTTGACTGTTTTTGTTTGTTTTTACAGTGAGTGAATTAGCTTTTGTGTAAAGTATGTATATGGCGGATGTATAGGTAACTATGTATGGGGAGCATGCTGTACAAGTTTACGAAGGCTAAGTTTCTAAGCTGTAGGTAATGCGACATTTGTAAAAAGGACATAGTTGTCGTCATGAGATTTCCATTTTATCAAGACGCTAATGGTGATGATTTGTAGGTAGATTCGAGTGCCCTTAAGAAGAAAACACTGATCATAAATCCATAGCCAGCACGATGTTTCGCTCGGTACGTTTCTGGCTTCCTGTGATGTGCTAGTAAATGTTGGGTCTGTAGCTTGCTAATATACCATTTTTCTTAGAAGTTTATTGGTTGCTGCGTATGCAGATGTAATGTGCAAATGAAGAGAGGATATTAAAGCATGGATTTATCGAGAAAAAAAAAAATTAGATAAGACAAATATAAAGTTAATTTAATCGTGACATAGCTAAATTTTGTCGAATCAAAGCAGCAGACGCTGGAAATGGTTTGAAAAACGTTCATCTTATTGCACTAAAAGTTGGGTTTCTTTTTCTGTCAACAAACAACGATTGGTGCCCGCGTTGTTTTTCTTCTAATGACAATAAACAGGGGAATTACTAACGTGTGCTCGAAAACGACAATATATAATTGCCTTGTGTAGCAATGAGCTCTAATCTCAATGAGATCTGCGTTGTACGACTTCTCGTACCCGAGAAGAAAATATGATATTTAAAATTACAGCGAGTTAAAAAAAAAAAGCCAACATGCTTTACCATGTTATAAAATGACTGTATGTGCGCATGTATGTTAAACTATCTATGGTAGTATTTGTAGTGACCACTCTTTTAGCCAATCAAAACAGGACGAGAGGGGACAAAAGTAGTTCTTCAGAAGCTATATGTTAACTAAGTTAAAATAAGTCAGTTTTTGTTAATGAACGTTGTTTTGAGTATCTGTACTCTTTCTTATTTTACATATATATAAATATAAAATGGCTGTGTGAAGAAAGCTGTACATATTTTTTACATTCCGGCGTTTATTAAGGCACTGATTAACTACCGTTTTTTATTTAAGCAGTGAGACTCCAGTCCTCTTTTGATACACAGGGTTTGATGTCGCAGATGTTGTTCGTCAGGTCAGTCTTGTAGAAGAACATGTTCATTCTGTCTGTCAGTTTGGATCTGTAGATTTGAGCCTCTGATGTGCTGGTGTATCTGCTCTATGTGGACCGTAGCTTGTTGATATTGCAGAAGTGTTTCAGCGATGTTTTGTTTTTTCTCCTTTTGTTTTTTTTTTTCCAATGGAAAGTACTCACAGGTGAGATTTTTTTAAGTGGTTTTAAAAGCCAATAAACATTTTTAAACAACACTGTGTTGCCCTGAAGTGTGTTTGTCCAGTTTGAGCGCCCTCTGTTGGTTCACATTGACACTGCAGCACACAGACACACTATTCAGCTATTTGCTAAGGAAAATATTTCTTTTTAATTAAAATTTTAACAGTATCTCAGTGATATTAAAATAACACCAAGAACGAGAATGATTACTTGCATTCATCCCAACAGCACACGTTCATCACAGAGATGTCTACAAGACGTGTTTCTTTATTCATCTATAGGACACAGAATCATGTGAACTTTCCACCTCTCATTTTTTAATGTCAGAAAATTACAAAACGTCTACAGTTTCTAAAGCGTGTCCAAAATCATGAGCTTGACAACAACTTTGCCATTCATCACGACTGCACACTCGTTTACAACAAACAAGAAAAACAAATTGATTTCCTACATAATTTCTTCAAGTACGTAATGACCTACAGATGCCTCTGCTAATGCACGTTAATACATCACAAAATAAAGAAGATTTGACGATTACAGACAAATACACGACAGGCTTTCTTCACAGCAACCAAACGCTCTCAGATTGACCTGACTTTGCGCTTCGCTGCAGTTATTTGTGATCGATTATGACTGATTACGAGCTTGAAATGATCCGCTGTGAGTGAATATCAAACAGTCACTGCCTTTCTTACTTCTTTACAAGAAAACCAGAACACTACAAAAACTATCGCTTCATTAGAATCCTGTCTTGTTTTTTAAAGCAGAAGATATTTAAAAAACTTAATTTAAAAGGCTGCGTTTATTTGATCAAAAACACAGAAAAAAACTGTAATATTGGGAAATATTATTGCAATTTAAAATAGCTGTTTTTAATTTTAATATGCTTTAAAAAATAATTTATTCCTGTGATGCAAAGATTAATTTTCCACATCATTTTTCTCAGGATTAAAATGGAACTGTTTTGTTATTTCAGTTGTCACTTATTTGCTAAAACCATTACCGTATTTTTTGCACTATAAGTCACACCTGAGTATAAGTCGCATCGATCCAAAAATACGTCATAATGAGGAAAAAAACATATATAAGTCGCACTGGACTATTTAGAACCAAGAACCAAGAGAAAACATTACCGTCTCCAGCCACGAGAGGGCGCTCTATGTCTTCAGTGTAGACTACAGCAGCACTGAGCAGCATAGAGCGCCCTCTCGTGGCTGGAGATGGTAATGTTTTCTCTTAGTTCATTTCTCTTGGTTCATGTCAAATTAATTTGGATAAATAAGTTGCATCTGACTATAAATAGCAGGACCAGCCAAAATATGAAAAAAAGTGTGACTAATAGTCCGGAAAATACGGTAGTTATAATATTCAAAATGTATACATATTTGGAAATGAAATATCATATATAATAATGAATTATTATATATAATTTATACTAATTTGGAAATGAAATATTATAATTAAAATACATATTTAGATTAATTATAATATTTAAAAATGGTATAAATACACATGTATAAATATAATTTATGCATTTTAAACATTTATACTTTTTGTGACTTATTAAAATATGTAAAAAAAAAAATTGTAATATACAAAAATATACATGTAATGGTGTACGAGAGTGAAGTAGTGAGTGAGATGTTTTTAGCCGTGCAGTAAACACTGGTGAACATGTGCATCTCATGCTGGTCTCAGAACCAGTTCCTGGAGTCTTCCTGACTAGTGCTGGTTTAACCCTTTACAGACGCTGCTCTGGATGTTAGCACGGGGTTAAACCGGGGTCACCTGCGGGAAGAGTGTGTGTTACAGTGATCTTAGGGACGAGACTGTGTGTGTGAGTGTGTGTGTGTGTGTGTGAGTGAGTGTATGTGTGTGTGTGTGTGTGTGTGTGTGTGTACCTCTCTCTCACACACATCGCCGGCTGTGTGTTGAGGAAAGACAGCTGTTGTTCCAGACTGCAGACGCGAAATGTCAGATAACACGATGAAAAGATGAGCAGAATGATGCTGGAGACATAAACAAAGGGTTAACATGCATGCTCATCATCTCTATTAAAAAACAAGTGCATATAATTATAATGATAAAAAATATATAATTATATAAATATAATTATGCATTAATAATTATAAATTAATTTGACATCATAAAAGTATGTAACTATTCATTTATATATATATATATATATAATGTTCTGGTTGAGCAAGTAAACGTAATATAATTATAAATATATCATTTAAAATAAACAATATAATTAAAAATATAAATCTGCATTAATAATTATAAATAAATTAATTTGCCAAATAAAAAATATGTAATCATTCATTATTATTTATTTAAAAAATACATGAATTAATATGCTTGACATTTTTGATTGCTATTGTTCATGACATTACCATAATAAATGCAATTATTCATATTTATAGATCATTATGCATACAATTATACATTTATTTGACATTTTTATGTTTTTGTTATGTTCCTGTTAATGACTTTCCATAAAAAAAAGACTAAAGTTACACTATTACAGTAGTTCCCATTGCCATTATAATTATTATAAATATATTTTAAGATAATTACACGTTTTTATTTATACAATTATACATTCTTTATTAATATAAATATTATTAATTATAAATTTTTATATATTAAATTATTAACAAATCATTATTATGTCTAACCTTATATGCTTGGTTTATATTTTTAAAACTATATTGCATATGTTGGTGCCATAATAATGACCCTTTTCAAATTTCTATGTGCTTTTCTTCTCTGTCATCTTTTGGGTCTCACTTGCTGTGGTGGAGCGGTTATGAAATATTGTTCTTGTAAAATACTTTCCAGCATTTTTTAATATCAGTAATAGATATGCATGCAAACCAGAGCGAAGTGCAAAGGTGTAAACTCAGAGATGTGGATCCGTGAATCAGGCTTTAGAGCAGTTCAACTGAACAACCAGCAGAGGGCGACATTACTCCACAAACACACACAGTATTTCTGCACACTTCTCATGTGAAGCCTGGACTCACAGCAGAATGAAGAACTTGAGCAGATGATGCTCCACGAGACCCAGCTCAGACTCACTCTTCTCCGACTCCAGGCGTCTCTCTGAGGGTCACAAAACATCCCGCACTCATCCTCAAACCCTACAAACATCTTCATAAGCCAGCAGGGTTTCTAACTCTCTACAGGCGGCTCGAATGTGAACGAGAGCGTGTCAAATTATAATCATGTAGTGTGTTTGAGCAGCGTCTGAGGATAAAAGTCTGCGTCCACAAACATTCTAACCCAGAGAGTGTACAGCACAGAACAGAACAAACACTACACCAGTGTGTGTGTGTGTGCGTGTGTGTGTGTGTGTGTGCGTGCGTGCCTCTGTGTGTGTGTGTGTGTGAGTGCCTCTGTGTGTGTGTGTGTGTGTGTGCCTCTGTGTGTGTGTGTGTGTGCGTGCGTGCCTCTGTGTGTGTGTGTGTGTGCCTCTGTGTGTGTGTGTGTGTGTGTGTGTGTGTGTGCGTGCCTCTGTGTGTGTGTGTGTGTGTGTGTGTGTGCGTGCCTCTGTGTGTGTGTGTGTGTGTGTGTGCGTGCCTCTGTGTGTGTGTGTGTGTGTGCGTGCCTCTGTGTGTGTGTTTGTGTGTGTGCGTGCCTCTGTGTGTGTGTACGTGCCTCTGTGTGTGTGTGTGTGTGCCTCTGTGTGTGTGTGTGTGTGCGTGCGTGCCTCTGTGTGTGTGTGTGTGTGTGTGTGCGTGCGTGCCTCTGTGTGTGTGTGTGTGTGCGTGCGTGCCTCTGTGTGTGTGTGCGTGCCTCTGTGTGTGTGCGTGCGTGCCTCTGTGTGTGTGTGTGTGTGTGTGTGCGTGCGTGCCTCTGTGTGTGTGTGTGTGTGTGTGTGCGTGCGTGCCTCTGTGTGTGTGTGTGTGTGTGCGTTCCTCTGTGTGTGTGTGCGTGTCTCAGTGTGTGCCTCTGTCTGTGTGTGTGTGCGTGCCTCTGTGTGTGTGTGTGTGTGTGCGTGCCTCTGTGTGCGTGTGTGTGTGTGTGTGCGTGCCTCTGTGTGTGCGTGTGTCTGTGTGTGTGTGTCTGTGTGTGTATGTGCGTGTCTATGTGTGTGTGTGTGCCTCTGTGTGTGTGTGTGTGTGTGTGTGCGTGTCTCTGTGTGTGCGTGCGGGTGTGTCTGTGTGTATGTGTTCGTGTGTGTGTGTGCGTATGTGCGTGTCTGTGTGTGTGTGTCTCTTTGTGTGTGTGTGTGTGTGTGTGTCTGTGTCTGTATGAGTGTCTCTCTGTATGCATGTCTCTGTGTGTGTGTGTGTGTGTGTGTGTGTGTGTGTGTGTGTGTGTGTGTGTGTGTCTCACCCTCCAGTGGTGTGTGTGCTGTGCTCTGGCTGCTCGTAGAGGTCTCCAGCAGGTCTGTCAGTGATGAAGACACGGAGGGTGCAGACGGTTTACCGCGCCACTTCAGCACCGGCGTGAAATCAGTAGACACTGGAGACTCATCCTGCACAAAATGCAGTTCATATAAGAGAATAGTTTATCAGACACAAACATCACAAACAGCTGTGTGTGTGCTCGTAATGCTGTGGAAGCACTGTACCGTCGACAGAGAACCGGGTTCCTCCAGGAGCTGCTTCAGACTTAAACTCTTCTTATCGTTCACCTGACGATCAAACACAGAAATCATCTGTTTACACACCAAACAAACATACAACTTTTCACATACTATGAGTGTGTGTGTGTGTGTGAGTGAGTGTGTGTGTCATGGCCGCACTGGAGTGCACACCTTGACAATGTGCCTTATAACAACAGTGAAGAGTGTGTTTAAAGACGCGCTGCAGACTGGCAGGATTTACAAACACAGCTGGATTATTCAGGACCCTGTGCTCAAGCACCCAGCGGGTGGAAACTTTCCGACCACTGTAAGAACATTGGACCAGGATGAGTGGATTTTATTCCAAAATCATTTAGAAAGACCTTGGACACGAAACACCTAGAGGATAAATATAACTTTCTCTTCTCAGGAGAGACGCAGACAAAAGGGATTAGACTCATCCGCATTATAAATGGAGTTTATTCAAAGAACGGCACTTTTACAATCAACCAGTGAAATGGAAGGCAGTTCGGAAGACCTTTTCTGAAGTTTACAACTGGACAGGTCTCAGATTGCAAGGAAAGCTTGCATTACTTCAGTTTGTTGACCATTCAGTGTCTCATTCAGTTCTGACAAACTTCTCAATCTCAGGTGACATTCTAATATTCCTGATCAAAGCAAGATTACAGTGTCTTCCAACAAAGTATAATTTGGCAACATGGTATCCATCAAAGCATGAACCCTACTGTATATTACATCCAACTCAGCAGGAGAATGAAACTGTTGCTCATTTACTTGACGGATGCTTCAATTACCGTATTTTCCGGACTATAAGTCACACTTTTTCATAGTTTGGCTGGTCCTGTGATTTATAGTCAGGTGCAACTTATTTGTCAAAATTTACTTGACATGACCCAAGGGAAATGAACCAAGAGAAAACATTACCATCTCCAGCCGCCAGAGGGCGTTCTCTGCTGCTCACAGCTCCTGTAGTCTACACTGAACACATAGAGCGCCCTCTCACGGCTGGAGATGATAATGTTTTCTCTTGTTTTTCTTGTGTGTGTGTGTGAGAGTGAGTGAGTGTGTGTGTGTGAGTGAGTGTGCGTGAGTGACTCAGTGAGTGTGTGTGTATGTGTGTGTTTGAGAGTGAGTGTGAGTGAGTGTGTGTGTGTGTGAGTGAGTGAGTGTGTGTGTCTGTGTGTGTGTGTGAAAGAGAGAGAGTGAGTGAGAGAGAGTGTGCGTGTGTGTGTGTGTGTGTGAGACTGTGTGTGTGTGAGAGAGTGTGAGTGTGAGTGAGTGAATGTCTGTGTGTGTGAGTGACTCAGTGAGTGTGTGTGTATGTGTGTGTTTGAGAGTGAGTGTGTGTGTGTTTGAGAGTGAGTGTGTGTGTGTGTGTGTGTGTGTGTGTGTTTGAGAGTGAGTGAGTGTAAGTGAGTGTGCATGAGTGAGTGAGTGTGTGTGTGTCACCTGTAGGTGTGTGCAGATTCTCCTCAGCACATCGTACACACTGTCTCGTGACAGCAGAGACACAAACACATACTGGAAACAAGAAACACAAGAGAATAAAGCCTCAACTGCACACTGTCTGATTAATATGTATATTTAAATTGTAATAAATCTGTTATATTGAGATACATTTATTTATTTAATCCCAACATACAAACTAATATATATATATATATATATATATATACAGTACAGACCAAAAATTGGACACACCTTCTCATTCAAAGAGTTTTCTTTATTTTCATGACTATTAAAATTGTAGATTCACACTGAAGGCATCAAAACTATGAATTAACACATGTGGAATTATAAACATAACAAAAAAGTGTGAATCAACTGAAAATATGTCATATTGTAGGTTCTTCTTCTGCTTTGATTACTGCTTTGCACACTCTTGGCATTCTCTTGATGAGCTTCAAGAGGTCGTCACCTGAAATGGTCTTCCAACAGTCTTGAAGGAGTTCCCCGAGAGATGCTTAGCACTTGTTGGCCCTTTTGCCTTCTGTCTGCGGTCCAGCTCACCCCTAAACCATCTGGATTGGGTTCAGGTCCGGTGACTGTGGAGGCCAGGTCATCTGGAGCAGCACCCCATCACTCTCCTTCTTGCTCAAATAGCCCTTGATGCCTTCAGTGTGACTCCACAATTTACATAGTCATGAAAATAAAGAAAACTCTTTGAATGAGAAGGTGTGTCCACACTTTTGGTCTGTACTGTGTATATATATAAATATTTGATTTAATATATATATATATATATATATATATATATATATATATATATATATATATATATATATATATATATATTAAATCAAATATTATCATATATATCAAATAATAGTGCTTTAATGATGTTTGGATGATGTATAATGTTTATTGTTCTGGTTAGATCTGAGTTTTATATCTAGATCTCCATGAGCTCTTATTGTTGTAGTTTCTATCAGAGAGAAACAGTGTAGATACGACAGAGATCTCTGGGTCAAATACAGTATGACCTCTGACCTTCTGTCCTCTGTCGGTGGAGATGACCAGTCCGTTAGGAACCAGTCCAGCCGTCTTGTGTTTCTTCACCAGCTGCACAGAGCCCACCGGGACACACACCTGAGCCAGCAAACACAACA